>NC_056740.1:97901721-97941721 GCF_019279795.1 Protopterus annectens
ATTAATTTACCTTCCTTTTAAAATGTCACCATTGAACCACTAAAATCATTCTTGTACTTTGATAAAACTTTTATGTGACATTATATAATAGGATTCCATTTAAATTAGCAAACATTGTTTTATTATTTCATTTGCTGAGGAAACAAGAATTATGTGTATTAATGGTATTATTTGTTTCCAAATATATGACGTTCACATGTCAGCTGTATCATAATTTTTCAATTACTAACCAAATGTCAGTAACCATTAAAGCTCTACTACAGTTCAAGTACAAGCTAACGTTCAGCACTGACAAATGCTTTGTTAAAAAGTTTCTTGATAATGTTCCTTAAGAAGGTTATACATTTTTTTATGAAAAATGTGTGCCCATTTTTGAAAAGTTAAGTACTGCTAATTGCGTTATAAGAGGTAGAATTTATTTATTTATTTGTTAATTGGGTAGGTGTGCTGGTCAGAAAACTAATTTTAGGCATGACCCAGACAAAAATAGAACAGCAAGTTGCAACATGTTATTAAAATTACACTTTAACACAACTTAGTTTCACGAGTCCCGTTTCGCCAAAGTGCATTTCTCCGAAAATGCACTTTCGCAAACTACATTTCACGGAAAAATAAAAAACAAACAAACAAATACACTGAACTGACTTATATAGGGGGCAAGAACCACTGCACCACCCACACCCCCACTACTAATTAATACCAACTCCAAGACTGCACTATAGTGGGGGAAAAAGGAATATTATACAACGACCCCCATTGATATCCAAAAATGTGCACGCTGATTGGTCAGCATGTACGTTGTAAATCTGATTTATAGTAATGGAAAAAGGTCCGGTCGCCCAGACGTTTTCCATTACTATAACTCTTACAGCAACACTGTCTCGCTATGTTAAATGAGTTTAACATAGCAAGACAACTTTAAAAAAAGCAACGGAGATTCTCCGTTGCTTTTTTAAAGCTGTCTCACTATGTTAAACCCATTTAACATAGCGAAACAGTTTGTAAAAAGCAACGGGAGATCTTGCTTTCTCCGTTGCTTTTGCCCACAGCTCTGATGTACTGCGTAGGCATATGCATGCGCAGTATATCAGAACTGCCGCAGAATACCAGACAGCTGCGGAAGGGCAGCAAGGAGGCATTATACAATGCCATTATTTAAGAAAAGTAATCATTTTTTTTCTTAAATGTCATTGTATAATAGCAATAACCCACGCCTGGGTGTGGGTAATGTTGGGTTTACCCACGGTTGGCTTTGTTTGGCCACTCGGGCTTCGCCCTCATGACCAAACCACACCAACCGTGGGTAAATCCAGCATTACCCACACCCAGGCATGGGTTATTGCTATATTCCCTTATCTGCACTGTACCGTGATCTACAGCAGCAACCTCTGTGATCTGTAGTTTTGCGAAAGGGCATTTCCGAAGAAATGCACTTTCTTAAAACTGGACTCATGAAACTAAGTTTTGCTAAAGTGTAATTTTGATGGGTCAAGTAGACACACACACACACACACACACACACACACACACACACACACACACACACACACACACACACACACACACACACACACACACACACACACACACACACACATCTACCAACTCCACAGTCATACCAACTTAAAAAAAGGAGAATTTTCAATAAAAATGTGAATTATTTCTAGTGCACAATTAGAAATCACAATGTCAATGATTTCCTGTGGGAAAAAGAATTTGGCTTTATGCCATTTGTCTTTTATTTTTTCTGTGTGCTACTGATGCTCAAGCAGTTTCACATTGAGCATGTATAAGAAGTTGCATAGAACATATCAGATATTTACCAAGATAATTCCAAAAGGAAATATCCACATAAAGTGGTAACCAGTAGCGTAGTTAGGGTGTGGCGAAAGGGACAACTGCCCAAGGCCCAAAGTGTTAGATGGCATGATCCAATTGGCCATCCATCATCCTGCTCGCTCTTTTTGTTTTTCTCTTTGAGGTCAAACCTGAGCACTATAGTGCTCCATGGGTGGTCTAACTATAGCAACTGTTTGCTACATAGCTACAAAGTCTGTTACTTTTACGGGAACACAAACCAGGTGGTCAGATACAGGACATGCCCTCTTCAGGTCTTATTTCTATGCCATGCACAGCCATCCTTCTTTACATTAGAGTAAAAAATAAATAGCAACTAATTCCTACATTGACAGCAATTAGTTTGCAATAGCATAAAGGAGATTTTTTTTAAGTAAACCTGAGTGACCTAGAACTCTGTGCAGGGGATAAACTGCACTAGCTATTTGCTATCTTTGTAGCAAGCAGTTTGCTACATTTTCCTGTGCACTGTATTTGCTACAGTTTAAAAGAGATTTTTTTATTTTTTTACTCTAATGTAAAGAAGGATGTTTGAGGGCTGGGTGCCAAAAAAGGACCTGACCATTGGCTTAACCCCCTTTTCCTGTCCTCATCTGGGTCTACCCACCCCTCCTTATGTCCTGCTAGACTTCTTCATATACATGTTAGGCTTGGCGAGGACACTGAGGCAAACTGTGGGAGCATCATATTGCTGCCATGAAGATTTCTACTTTAACCTCATTTGTCCGCACCCATCTGTGCTTCTGAATGGGATGAGCAGTGATTGATCCAAGCTGAATTCACTCTCATGTCCACAAAGTGCTGACATCAGCAAGTTACCCTGCCAATATGCAGATGCAGCCCACCTATAAACAGATGTTCTCAACAGCATTTCCTCCAGCTTCCACCAGATTAAAAAATAAATAAATAAATAAAAAGACTTGTGCTCCTGGACACATGCTGCTCCCATTAACCAGTGCCAGTGCTTCAGACACCAGAGACATTAAATGAGCCCAGGTTACCTGGGCCCTAGTCAGAGCTTTATCCCTCTTCACCATGGCACTGGCCTGCAGTTCACTTTTTCAAGTGGTTTGAATGGTAGAATAAAGAAGAAACCTATCAATTGCACACATAGACAGAGAAAGACCGCCTGCCAGTTAATGAGCCAGAGGTCAAGCGGTATGAGATAGAAGTGATGACCTTTGGCATCACTTTCATTATCTAATTCGTATTCGTAATGCATCAGTACAAGCAAGAGCTCCACTCAGTGTAAGAAATGTCAATGTTTTAGAGATCAGTTTATATCATTCTTTAGAGAAGAACTTGGTCATTATTTAACATGTTTGCAAATCCAAATAAAGTTTCAGACAGCTTCATTTAGCTATTCACATATGTCTAGTTTATTAGTGACAGTATTATGATGTATTCAAACTATAATATTTATACACTGCATAGGTTTATAGGTTGGTACTAGGCTATCAGCCCGAGGGCCTATATCAGCCTAGCCATAACAATTCCCTTGCTATTTCTTCCCACACTATTTACTTCCCTGGACCATTGTCTAGCAGGGCGACTGACATGATCCCCAGGGTGAATTTCCTTTCTTCCATCCAGTCATCAAGGTTCCTTTTGAAGAGGGTCAAAGGGGTGCTCTGCTTGACATGTATGGGCAGAGTATTCCAGAGTCTGGGGAGTCTCTGGGTCAGGAACCTATTCCTCCAGCATGTTTTGTTTATTGTGATGACAAGATTTAGATCCCTGGAGTGTGTGGCTCTGAGGGATTGGTATTTCTTTAAGTGTAGCATGTCCAACAGCTCTGGGTTTGACATGGCCTTGTATGTTAGGCAGAGATCGCCTCAGAGTAGACAATATGTGACAGAGTATAGCATGTCATTTAACTTCTGTACATATTGCATGCTCTGCATGTAAAGCTTTAAATTTAAAAAAAGATATACACTAATATGCTTACATTTCATCTTTCTCATCTAAATTACTGAATAAATAGTTTAAATATGTATTTCTAGATAACATTTGTGGTCTGTTAAGCAACATTATACAGTTTATCAAGCTAATGAAATACTTGATGCATTTTGCTGTGTGATGTCTACATATCATGTGCCTGTTTTCATTATAGAGGGTATACTAGTTCCGGGAGATTGTGTATGGGATTATATGTCAGTCTTCAGTCATAAAGAAGAAACATACTGTGATATGACCAAACAAAACAATGAACTGTGAGCCATATTAGGGACTAGATGCTATTTTTAGGATGATGGAGTGTAATGCAGCTGATTATAAGAACTCATGAACAGACTCTATCCACAGCTGCTGGACTCCTGATTTCTTCCATTCTTTTGTGTTAGACATCACTTTCAAGTTTTGTATCATCTGTCTCTTGTAACAATGAATCTTGTTACCTGCTGTTAGTACTTCTGATCAGCTTTTAGTAGAGCCACACATTTCTTTCCATATTACCTCCGTCTTTATAGCTTCTAAATGCTTCATTTTTTATTGCAAGTTTCTGCTGCAGAACCGTATTAAAACCATCTCAGTAAATGTTTCTGCACTCCATCAGTACCGATTCAGACTCATCTGGAGTTCCATTCCTGCTGTTCTCTCTAATCCTGCCGTTTCCTCTAAAGCACATATACACAGTTTCAGCAAGCACCTTGCACTTTAATTTCCATCTGAACACAGATGTCTATACTGTAGTAGTTTTTGGTTAATCGAAACTCTGCCTCAGATGTCAAGATATTTTAAATCAAGTCACAATTCAGTTCCACCACATGCACAGAAGTAGATTTTTGTACCACTATCAGACCACACAAAAGGACAGCTTTGCCACATGTGTAAATCTGACAATGAAAATGCATTTTTGTCTACAATGGGGAATATTCAGTCATCTGAAACAACTAATAATGCAATCGGAAAATAAACTTTTTTGAAGTCTTTTTCTTTGTACTCTGTGGTTTCATTTCAGCGTTATAGTTGCTGCAGTTAATGCATAGTGAATACTTAGGTGGTATGCATTTACAGTTCTGTATATTGCAAAGTGTGCTTTTTATCACACATTCACAGCTCAGAGAAAAGCTCTTGACATTTCTGGTGTTATGAGTATGATGAAGAAAAAAGTATACTTTCCTGTTAGTGGTACACATAGTACTATACTGCAATAAAATTAAATAAAAGTATTTACTGTAAAGTTTTAAATGTAAAATATACACTAATATTTTTATACTTGAACTGTCTGAAATGATTTAAGGAATAAATATATTACATATGAAAGATTAATGAATAAATAGATTACATATGTCTATTAGCAAATATATTAAAAAATGAATTGATAAGCATATCACAAATAATATTTCTAGATAAATTAATCAAATAAACAGATTATATATAAGCAACCTTGAATAAATTAATGAATAAATATACAGAACATTGTTTTTCTTTGCTGTGCTTAAGACTTTTATGAATACTATGTGTATCTATATAAAACTGCTTGTTTATTGTATACTGGTTTGCCTTATTTTTCACAATCATTTCTGCCTCACAATATTATAATTCATGTTGCGAGACTAACTCAGCAAAGGTTTTCTAACAGGAATTCTTCTGTTAAAAATTAGGTTAAAATGGAAAAACAGATTACATAAAATGCTGTGGCAGATAGGGAATTGTATTACAAGTATGGGAATACAGAGGCCTTATTGTTTTCTCTTCTTATTAGTCATCTTTTATAAATTAGCTGATTAAGTTATTCATGAACTCCTTAAGGCAGATTTGTATTTGCTTTATATTTTAATTAAGAATACATTTATGTAATAAGTGGTCACCAGAAATTATTCTGAGATTGGTCTGAGCACAGATGAATTTACACTGCAGTGTCTTTTAAAAAGGCTAGGGATTTAACTACAAACTTGGGACTTTTATTAGAAATTATACATCAGATCAATATAAACTTTGGCAAATCAAGAATAGTAGGCATGAATTTATAAAGAAATGTATATGTGTTTCATGTATGTCAAAAGGAGAAACATTTAAATTATTATTGAAGACGGTAAGTTTTTATAAAGTCATAAAATATGAGTATGTACTTAAAGGCTGCTTGGTGCAATGGAAGGTAGGATTTTGAGAAATATTTTATCTAATTTGTAATTTACTATACAATTCTAATCCTCTCCTAGGCACCTGCATTACAGTTTAATTATTTCAATTAATACAGTAAATTAATAACAATACATAATATTTCTCATTTGTTTATTCACATTTGTTAACTGGGAAAGTACAGCTTGGTGGTCCTATTTTCAGAAGAATGCTGGGGAGGCAAATCAGAGACAAGAATTCACAACAAGAAAACAAGTTGTAGTAGACATTGTACGATCGTGACATTAATTAATGTGCATAGGGTGATCCTAGGAATACTAAGAAAAAAATATTTATTTAGATTTGTTACAGAAGTGTACTTTCTAAAGCACAGGAGAGAGAGAGAGAGAGAGAGAGAGAGAGAGAGAGTTGGTATAATGATTAAGGTCTTAACCTCATAGATGCAAGGTGCAAAGTTTGATTGTGACATTGAATTATTGGCTAAGTTTGTAACAGCCTGCAGGCTGATTGCCCTGTAGTTACCTATGAAGTATTGATATAAACTAAAAGCCAGTGAACAATACTCATTATAGTTTAAGTTGACTGATAGCTCCAGTAGTTACATAAATGAAGAGCTATATAGCAAGGATTATAGAAGGATGGCATATTTAATAAATAGCAAGTGAAGTATAATACACTTGTATTAGCTTGATCCTAAGGACTGAACTTGTCCTTACATATGTTAATGTAGTTCCTTATTCACAGGCTCCCATTTTTATCTATGTGGACTGAGTATAAGTGATATAAAACCTAACATCTTAATAGAGATCCATCTTTATAAAATCAGTAGGGAAATAAATCAAAAAAGTTATTTTTTAGAGGTTTACATGAAAATATGGTTACAGCGACAGCAGCCTAGACCCACGTACTAGCCTATGAATATTTAATGCATGCTTTAGTTTTAACTGACACAACTTTTAAAGTGGGATTAATATGCAATATCTAAGAGATGCAATCCACTCATCCTGTATGAGGGAAGTAAATATATAAATTACATGCCACAAAATGTGGACCATGGCTTGAACTTCTAACTAAAAGTATTAACAGTTCTTTACACTATTAGTATCACAAATATCTAAAGTTGCCACAACCAAACCACAAATGATGACACAGTATTTAGAGGCCTGACCTGTATTTAGGCACATGAACATGCTGTTTTAGTTTACTGCAGGTACCATTAGTTAACTACACTAGAAGTCTAAATCTCAAAATACACTCACTCAAGGCACTGCTTAAGACAGAGAACATCGACATTTATGCAGTGACAGAGACCTGGTTCAAGGCTCCAGAGAGCACCCCTGCATTACCAGACTATAATTCATACCTTATCTTTCGGCCACCTAACCTGGACTGAAAAATTAAAGGAGGAGGTGTGTCCATATTCATTAAGGATATCCACAATTCCAGGCTAGTTGCTCAACATAATGCATCCAAAATTATTCAAGTGCAACTGACACTGGGCAAGACTGCAATCTAGGTTGTAGCTTGTTACAAATCCCCTGCCATGCCCCAGAATGACCCACTCCACGTTTCTGGATATATTGGACACCATTAAAGTACAGCCCAATACCCTAATAATGGGAGATTGCAACTATCCCACCATCAACTGGGAAAACTACTCATGCACTAATTCATTTGCTCAATGTTTTCTGGAATTCATATATTCCAACACCCTTGATCAGCTTGTCCATACCCCCACCAGGGGCAGCAATATCCTGGACCTGGTCATTACCAGTATGGTAACTGATGCTCCAAGCCAGTAGTCAACACCTCGCTGGTCAGATCCGACCACAAGCTATTCACTCTAGACATCCATATCCCACCCCACCCCGCATTAAGGATACCACCGTAAAAAACTTCACCAAAGCCAACTTCATGCTTCTTAAGACACAAGTGTCAAACTTCACAACACCCATTCAGATGAGAAGCAGCGGTACAACTGCTGAATCCTATACAAATGCATAAGCACATACACGAGTGCATGGATCATGCCATTCTCAACAGAACCAAGACGCTATCCTCAAAAAAAAGAAGCCAATCTGGTGGTCCCCTGCCATAAACAATTTTATTTTTATTTTACATGTGTTGACTGGGATAGTCTGACTGGATGCATGTCCATTTTCAGCGGAGGCCCGGGGAGAAAAGCTCCAAGGTAAACAGATACAACATGACATATTATAAATAGATTATTTACAGTGATTACATAAGCAATCAAGATAAACAAGTTCCACAGGTTAGAGTTAGCCCCGAGTGAAAGTCAGGATTAAATTATACAGTAAACTGATTAACAGATTTTACATATTCTAGAAGAGAGTTAGCACTCACATAAACAAACTCTACAACAAAAGGAAGAAGCTGTTGCAAAAAAAGAGTAAAATCCCATGATTGCAGGAACTCCCTGGTCAGCCTCAGCAAGAAGCTGAGATCCCTCATAAAATCCTCCAAAGCTAGTTACAAAAATAAAATCACCACTGATTCTAAAGACAACCACAAAACATTCTACAGCTATGTCAAGAATCTCAATGAAAAAATCTCAGATCTGCTCTGAGCTACAGCCAATGGCACTAGATATACAGAACCAACTGGTATTGCCAACATCCTGGCTGATAGATTCAGTGCAAACTTTACACCCACTCACCCCGCAAAGGGCCCATCTCTATACCAGAAGAATGCAAAGGCCCTGTAATCATGGATGCACAAGTAAAGATTGCACTCTCCAAAACCAAGAACACAGCATCCATGGGACCAGACAACATCCCAGGCTGCATCCTGCATGAATTACAGAATGAACTGGTACCCCACCTAAGTACCGTGTTCAATTATAGCTTCACTTCAGACTTTGTGCCTACTGAATGGCACACAGCAACAGTTATCCCACTTCACAAAGGGGATGCCACCACGGACCCTGGGAACTACCACCCCATTAGCTTGATGAGCCTGGTCTGCAAGGCCATGGAACGCATAATTCTAGAGCTTATAAACAAAGACATAGGTAATCTCCAAACTCTGGACACCACTCAGTTTGGGTTTGTAAAAGGTAGATCATCATGCCTCCTAAACCTGATTGACTTCTTTGAAGCAGTCACCAGAGTCGTGGACGAGGGTAAGGTGGTGCACACAGCCTATCTTGACCACGCCAAGGCTTTCAACACCATTCCCCACTCTGTAATTATAGTAAACTCACTAGACTGGGCGTAAATCCCTATGCACAAGATGTGTGGCCATCTGGCTCACTGACAGAATCCACACTGAAAGTAGCCGACTCCAAATCTGAGTTCAAACCAATAACAAGTGGAGTAACACAGGGTTCAGTCCTGGGTCCTCTTATGTTTGGTATTTACTTCTCGGACATCCAGGCTAATACAGCAGGTCTTTGGCTAATGAAGTTCACAGACGACTGCAAACTAGGAGCCATAATAGAATCGGCTAATGATGTGGACATTCTACAAAGGGGCCTCACTGAGACTGATGCTTGGTGTCAAAGTCATGGCCTCAAGCTCAATGCCAAGAAGTGCATTGTCATCCCCTTTGGGAAAAATACTGGACCCATGAACTACCAGATAGGTGGTAGCCTACTAAACACCAAAAGTGTGATAAAAGACCTTGGGACACAGGTGGACAGTAGCCTTTACTTTGATAATCACATCACCACAGTAGTCAGGAAATGCTTCTTCATGGCACACCTCATCACAAAGGGGTTCTCCTCCAGAAAAAAAGAGGTCATTGTTCCTCTCTACTCATGCCTCATCAGACCCATTCTAGAGTACAATGCCCCATTTGGCATGTACCTCACAAGACACCTACAACAGCTAGAAAGGCCACAGAAATACCTCACTAAGAGGATTACTGGCCTCAAACATATACCATATGCAGACTGTCTCAAAAAACTCCAGCTCTACTCCGTCACATATCGCCTACTCAGAGGCGACCTCTGCCTAACATACAAAGCCATGTCAAGCCCAGATCTATTGGACATGCTACACTTAAAGAAATCCCAATCTCTCCAAGCCACACTTACCAGGGACCTAAACCTTGTCACCACAATAAACAGAACATGCTGGAGGGATATATTCCTGTCCCAGAGACTTCCCATACTCTGGAATAAACTACCCATTCATGTCAAACAAAGCTCCTCATTTGCCTTCTTTAAGAAAAATCTTGATAATTGGATGGGAAATAGGAAATTCATACTGGGGATCAGTTCTATGGCTCTGCTCAACGGGGGCCCAGGAAAATAAATTCTTGGGTGGCAAAAGCCAGGTAACTTTTTTTGCTAGGCTTATATAGGCCCGAGGGTTGATGGCCTAGTACCTACCTATGAACCTATGAACTACACACTTCCTTGCTGACACCTACTTATTCTGGCAAGTATCTAACCCCCACTAAATCAATCCCCATAAAATTAACAAAGCCTAATTATCCCTTCCAGAACCCTGACCCTAACCCTAAAAACTCCCACCCAGTCCCCAAATCTGATGTCTAGATCATTTCCTAATCCAAAAATCTCCATTCCCTCACTAACTTTAACCTTCTGCTATCTTTTAATCGCTCTCCAAACCAAAAATTCAGCTCCCTTCTTAAATAAACCTAAGTATCCCTCCACATTGTCTCTCCTCCTTACCTGGTCCAATGTGAGCATTTGCTTGCAGCCATCTCCTAGGATGCAAGCAGATGGTGTGGCATCTGCTTTGATGAGCTCACTTATAAGTTTGAGCACAAGCAACTGGTCCAAATGGGGTTATAGTCATTCAAGTTCCTGGCTGTGAAGTTGTGTAATTCAAGCAGCTGCAGCTTAAACTGCTGTAAATATCCCTGTTGTGGGTTTACTACAAGGGCTTGTGTACCATTAGCTCATGGAGCACTTCTGTATTTTTGCTCGCTTGAGCTGATGAGCACCCTAGATCCCACTAATTCAATTCACGTAAAAGTCTAACTATTCCTTCCAAATATCTAATCCCAAAACTTCCAACTATATCCTAAATTTAATGTCCTGATCACTCACTAAACCTAAAATCGTCCTCTGCTCCCCATCCCTAACCTTACACTATCTTCATATCCCTCCATAAACCTAAAATCCCCCACCTATTCCTAACCCTAACCTTTTGCTACCTTCCAACTGCTCCCTAAATCTAAAATCCCCTCCTCTCCCTAACAGTAATCTTGGGATCACTCTCAAAACCTAAAAGCTCCTCCTAAACGTAACCTTTGGCTACTTTCTGAACACTCCCTAAACCTAAAACCTCCCTTCTCGTTAACTTTAATTTCCTGATCTCTCCCTAAACCTGAACGTTGATCCTATTCACTCACTCTGTTAACCTAAAATCCCCCTTCTCTCTTCCCTTCTCCACTCACCTGGTCTTCAGTGGTCACTTGCTTGTGCCCATTTCCTAGAACACGAGCAGGTGGTGCAGCAAATGAGTCACTGTGCTAATGTTTGAGTTAGCGTGAGCAGATGGTCGTTCGGGGTTACAGCCATGAAAATCTCTTGCTGAGTGTTGGTGGAATTCAAGCAGTGAGTTAGGTCAACTTATGTCTTTCTATTCATTCATTTGCTTTATTAACAGGTTAATTATGATGTTCTGTGAATTTTCAGCTATAACCAGGCACCAAAGACAAATTTTTGTAGTCAGATAACATACCATTATAAAATTTGAATAGTTTTGCAGTCAGTTATCATAAAGATATAACATTTGAACTGTGTGTACAACATAGATGAGTTTGTGCAGTTAATACAGTATTACAGTATTACTAAAATTTACTAAAACTGAACCATATGACTATATATGTAAGATGACTACATAGTTGATAATATATTCATCATATTGCAAAACCTACAGTATAGTATTTGTTATGCAAAAGGAAAGCTATTTGATCTCATTCATTTCTTATGCTATCATTGGCAATTGGGAGAGGAGAAAATTAGCATGTGCTTGTCAGCCCTTTGTTGATAAAGCATTTACATGTATACCTATGGATTCAGAAAGAACCCCAGCTCTCAAGGTTAGGGCTGTGGTAAAAAAGTCCTGTTTACCCAATGTAGCATTTTCTAATTCAGCGACACAGTATCCACAATGAAGAAAGACCTCATTATCAGCTAATTTGAATATCTCTGAATTGCTGTTAACTACTGCATGTGCAGATCAGGACTTTTCCATTGTAGTTAACAATGGCAGCCAATGCATTGTGTTGGCACAAACACTAACCTCATGTACTCTCCTACCTATAGATCCACATTGATACACACACACACGCGCGCACACACACGCACACACACACACACACACACACACACACACACACACACACAAGTGTGCATGCCCTACATACCACTTAATTGTCTCTGAGTTATAAGAATATCTCCTGTATCTCTTCTTATGTATTTGTACCTGCTGTCAGAAATCACAGATGATTATATTAAGTCAATAATGCTAAATATTATAGTTTCATACTTTGTATTGTGCAGAAAGTACATCACAATGCCTGATTCTGAGTGATGTTATAAAAACAAATCTCCCTTGTGCTGCCTACTGAAGCCGCCCTCCCATATGGACTCACCCCCATTCTCTCAGCTGTCCCCAATTTTACATGATGATTCTGCTGTTGCCTGTTATAGCCATATCTCTCAATTGTTGTGCTGTGTAGTCAAGAGGTATGTTTAAGTGCACAACTACTGTGGTCCAACTGTGTCAATATATGGCAAAAACTTTTACACTTTTTAGTTACTGTAGTGGGTTAATGTTTTTGTTTCTTGTATCAAGAGTGTAAAGCCTGCATCCCTGTTCCTGTTTTCTATGTCCTTTATTTCTTTACTTAATTTTGTTATTTAACATCTTTAGCCTTGATGTCTGGTGGAGGTGGTGGTGCAGAGGACTGATATTCTCTGTGGAAGGTGGGAGTGTGTACGGTTTGGCTCTTGTAGTCTCTTTGAGGTATGCTATTTATAGTATCCCTGGCATCTAGACTTCCCTGCCACCCAAACCCACATCTTTACTTTGTTTCTAAGTGCCTTTCGGCATGATATGCAGAGTATCTCAGGTGTCTAGTCCCCCCCAACCCACAATATGCTTAAGTGCCATTCATGCACATAATGAAAGAGTAAGCCATGGTGTTTACTTTCATCCTGGCCTATCTGTCATTCAGGCATGATCTGAAAGAATAATCTCTACTGGCTTGTGTTCCCCTAACATTAAATGCTGTTAAGACACAATATTATATAGTCATTCCTGGTATCTAGTGCTTCCCCTGACCCTAAGTGCTGTTAAGGCATGATCTGAAAAATTACTCCCTTTGACTATGTTCCCATTGATTCTAAGTGCCATTAACACACAATATTAACAATTTATTCCTGGTGTCTATTGCTGCACCTGTCCTAAAGTTGCAGGATTTGCTCATTAGTCTAGGAGCGTATACCGGTGAGACAGCACCCTCCCTCTCCACACACACACACACACACACACACACACACACACACACACACACACACACACACACACACACACACACATGTGCACAGCACACACACACACACACACACACACACACACACACACACACACACACACACACACACACACACACTATTGCTTATGCAACACACCACCACACACACACACACAACACACACACACACTTACACACACATACATGCATACTCATCACACACACAAGTCACACATTGCACAGACATGCAGCCACACACATGTACTTCTCACTTTACACAGACCCTAACACTACTTGACTTCTTAACTCTGGTATTGAAGATCATACCAAGCCTGAAATGAACTGTGAGTATTTGTAATGTACATAGCTAGCTGGGGCTGACATGTAAAGAATGCCACATACATATGTCTCTCCCCTGATGCATGGCTAGCTAGCCATCATATCTCCCATGAACCACAATAGCACATGATGCATCTGCTAATCAACCTGCCGAGCAAGAGGGCTGTCTATGAATAAGGAAAGATTACCGTCAGGTGTACACCTGGTGGTACCCTTCCTGAACTTAGCCCGCAGCTTTTTTTTCCTTTTTGAGGGGTGCATGTAGTTTTTATCTAAAGATGAGGAATTTTATTTTTTTAAAGAAGATCCTCAGATGTTTCAGCTTGTTCAAATGTCAGTTTTTTGAAACATTTATTGCTTACTGCCTTATGAAATAAGAATTTGTGGAAGCTTACAGCAGATAAGTAACTCTCATTGTTAAGGTCACCGGGGTGGATTGTACATTTGGTAAATGATTTTCAAGAAAGAGGCTGCATCTATCATGGAATACTTTGAAGGTTATAGAGGACAGAAGGAATGCTATTCTTGCAGTCAATATGATACTGTTTGATTTTGGAGAGTTGCAGTGATGTTCATTTCTGACAGTAACATATTGAAGCATTTATAGTGGTTTGAAGAGTGTATCTATTCTGGGAGGAATTCACAGCAATAAGTGGCAAAAACTATTTCAGTCTGGGGAATAAATATCTTTTTGTCAGAAGCAGCTTTTGCAGTATGAGTTAAGTAATTATAGAATTTCAGGCTTCTGTGTAGCATTTCTAGATGGTGTCAGTATGGGTTTTAAAAGAAAGGCATGAATCTAAAGTTGCCTTGTTGATTGGTGTTATTAATGGTACAAATGCATTTGATGGGGATAGAAGATCAAGGTGGCTGCCTTTATAGCATTCACAGTCATGTGGTTATTAGACAGCCATACATCAAGGAGATTAATATTATTTTGGAGGCTGCTCTGTAGGTTTTGTAGAGAAACACCAGTGTTGTACAGGGCTATGTCATCAACACAGAGGATGACAGTACAGAGGAATATCTGAGATAATATCACAAATTAAGTCAAGAATAATATAGGGGCAAGTACAGATCCTTGAGGAACACCATTATCAAAGGTGTCTGGAATAGAGAATGTAACTGGTTTGGCAATAGTAAATGTTCATCAGGTCAAATACTTTGAGAACCAGAAAAGAGAGGTGCTTCTAAACCTGGGTAAGTGTAGCTGGTTTAGAAGAGCAATGTGATTAACTCTTTCAAAGCCATGTTTTTTTAGTTAATGAATAGTGCTCCAGCATAGTTACTGTTTGTGCTGAGGAGAAGATTTTATCAGGAAGAACGTGCATCACAGTAAGGGTGTTTCATCACGAACTGAAACCACTTTATAATACGATCTAGTACCAGTGTATTGCACCTACCATTCCTGTAGACCCATTAGAAACTGGGATGGAAGATCCGTATTCGTTAAAATCCACTTTTTCTCAAGACTGATTCAAAGACCCATAAACCAAACTTACTGAGATTCAACTCAGACTAAATAAAACCAGATCCTAGCATATTTCTTTAAATAACCAGTACACTGGGAAAAGTAAGATGTACAAAACAGTTTTGAGAACAATACTACTGTATGGTACAGAAACCTGGGAAGTGAAAGCAAAGTAGTTGAAGCTAGACATGATGATGAAGTTTCTGAAATGGGTGGTAGGATGCAAACCATGCGACAACAGGGGAAATTAGGACATCGAAGCTGAAGTAGTTCCAATTGCATAGAAGGTCAAAGGCAGCACATTACTGCTGTTCTGGCAAATAAGCAGGAAAGCAAAAGACAATTTGAAGAAGATTTGAGACAAACAGGAAGAAAGCAAGAGGAGATGAGGGCATCCAGAAAAGTGATGGATTGTGTAAGAGAAGTTTTGCGATAGTCTTGCATGACTGTCAAAGAAGGTAGGTGAGTGACAGTGAATCAAAAGTGAGAGATGGCAACAGTTGACGAGACGCCCCAGCCCCATGTAGAAAATGGGAAAAGAGGGTTGATGATGATGATGGTGTATGAATACACTGGATAAAAACTTCATATACACAAAAATGCTGTCCTCCTAAGAGACTTTGACAAACTGAGAGTCCTATACTTCAAATGTAGAATCCCCAAAAATTACTTGAATTCATCAACATGAATTCCCTGGATCAAATAGACAGAGAGGTCACTAGAGGTCAAACTGCTGGTCCTTACAAAAGTGACAGCAATATGTACTATCCCACATGTATGCACTTCAGTCAAGTCTGACCAAAAATTGATAACATTCTCATCCAAAGTCTCTGAAACAGCTGAAGCAAATTTTTCAATATACAAAGACTTCGAACATACAAATGTCTTGCAATTTTATGATGAAGTCTCTAAACTCAGATATAACTTTATCCCCCAAAATGTTGACATGCTAGTAGGTATGCTCACCTAGAAAACTGTATATACCTATCAGTCTCTACCAAAATTAAAAAAGGGAAACAGCAAAACAGCTAGGCAGTTCACATGCATAAATAAAGAATATAATAAGAGAAAAACAAGTTCTTTAAAATATAGAACAAAACTGTAGATCCACACATCAGTTAACATCAAAAGTTTATCCAATGTACTGAAAAACTCCATCAGGAAAAGTAATGCTTTCCAGGAATTTAGGCTATCATTGGAAGTTAAGGATAATTACAGATCCTTCTTTACCTATATCAGGAAATTACAAAATTACACCCAACCTTACTCTGAATTGATTCAAAATAACGCTACCTACATAGTTCAGTAGATATTACAGTTATAATGACTAACAAATTCAGTGCCCAGAAACATCTACACCAAATCCACATACATCTAAGGAAATAAGTTTATCATCACAAAAGATCAATTGTTAAAAGTACTCTCAAAAACAAACAAACCAAAAAATATATTTATCATCTGTGGAATCTGATAACATACTAGGCAATATATAAAAATGAAGATCCACTGGTGGGCCTACTCCTAAGAACAGTTCACTCTGAGCTTATCGACTGACTTTGTTTCCATGGTCTGGCACACAGCATTTGTGTTGCCTTTTTACAAGGGTGGGTCCAACATGGACCTCGGGAATTACAGATCCAGCAGATTGGTGCCATCAGACTGATCTGGTTCACTTGCATGGGCATAGAAAGGGTTAGAAAAGACCTAATAAAATATGATTAAAAAACATTATTAGACTGGATCCCCAGCAGTCTGACACTTTTAAGTGTAGATCCTGTCTGATGAATCATTTGATATGATAAAACAAGCCATAGACAGTGATCATACTGATGATACAACATACTTTGACCTTCCCAAAGCATTTGGTATTACCACAAGTCAACATTATCATCAAGTAGTTAAATGCACTGCAACTAGATCCCTATTTAGTCAACTAATTGACTATGGAACAGAACCCACACTCTGCAGGTGGCAGTCCCATCCTCAGAGACCATGAGAGTCATCAGTGGGGCACCACAGGGCTCCTTGTGGGCCTTAGTCTATTCATCATATACTTTTGATCTCAAGAAAAAAAAAAGTCAAGAACTCAGATTAACCAAATCTACTGATGATTGTAAACTGTGTGTTGTACTTGAATTCCTTCTGATATGCAGAAGCTACAAAGTGAACTTACACATATTAACAGCTAGTGCATTGAAAATAAAGCAGACTTAATTGCTAAAAAATGCAATATTGTTGCATTTTACAAACATTCTACAAACAAACCCTCCACTCAGCTTATAAATAGAAAACCTTGCACTCCAGAACAAGGATGTCATGAGAAACCTTGGAACATGGGTAGATAACCTCCCTCTCCTTTGACCATAACATTGCAACAGTGGCGAGAAAACGCTTCTGTCTAACACAGCTGATTGCAAAGGGTATTTCCTGTAGGTCTGGGGAAGTCCTGACCCCGTCAATATTCAGCATTGATCAGGCCATCATATGATACAAAGCCCACCTTGGGATGTACCTAACTAACATATCAAGCAATCAGAGACCCCAGAGGTTCCTGACAAAAACAATCTTGGAACTTAAGAATCTACTCTGTCAAAAGAGGCTGGAGGCCTTATCTCTGTATTCAGTGTCCTATAGACACCTTGGGGTGATCTGTGCCTTGCTTTCTAGGGCATTAGGGATCTGGCAGTATATGCCTTTGTTATTCTTCCATAAATAAAACGGTCCTATGAACACAAAAAACAGAGATCTGAACCTCCTTCAGCAAATAAATCATGATGGAGATACAAATATTTCACACAATGACTCCCCCATCTCTGTAATAAACTTCTTGTCAAAATCAAGCAATGTGACAAAATATCTTTCTTTATGAAGGAGTTAGACAAACTGGATTGGTAGTCACAAAATCACTTCATGCATGACTGACCTATCATGACTTGAAAAAGGCAGTAATGTCTAAGGTGAATACTGGCAACAGCATAAATAACCACATGGCCCACCTTAGACATTCTATTTTTCTATGGTTCTGTGATTCTCTGATCTATAATATAGTCCTCTAGAATTTCACCAAACACTTTAAAGGGAAAAAGTATTTAGAGGTACCCGGTCTGGAACACTGTGTTCTGTTGGAAGATAGGAGTTTAGGGCTGGCTGAATGTTTGAACAGGGTGGGGATGATGCCTTCTTTTGGGAAAGGTTCAATATGTGAGCAAGTGATGATGTAGATAAGGGACATCCATTTAGAGAAATAGTGTGTGTAGAGAGCAGCATAGCATTATGCTCATGTCTGGCCGTATTAACAAGTTTTTAAGCAATACATGTGAAAACGCTGGCTGGAGAGTAAATTGGAATGAGAGAGCAGAGTTTATGGAAGAGACTGTTGTGAGTTGATTCATGGGTTATTAAGGGGAAATATGGTGAGCTGGATGTACAACCAGTAGAAGTATGAAATGGAGCAGGGGAGGAGGAATAGAGTAAATATTTACAGATGAAATAGACATGGTAAAGTTTTAGAAAAGCACTGTGACTGTCTATGAGGTAGGAAACCTGTCGTTAGTGTTGAAGTTGTCTATATAAGCAAAATTTTTATTGTTTTTTTTTAAAACAGCTTAGGGTTTTAAATTCTAGATATTTGTTTCTTCTGCATGGATACGACTTTACCTTTCTTTATGGTGAATTTAGCTTTCTTCTTAGTGAATTTCTATTTTTGTGATAGAAGTAGGCAATTTGAGTGGTCTGGGCCTACTTAGGAAGATTTCATTTTCTTCCAAGTCTTGTCTTTAAGTTTGGTAAGAGTTTTTACTTCCTTGTTTAATTAAAGGCAAGATTTGCCCTTGATTCTTAGCCTGGCAGGAGAATAAACTGTTCTTTATAACCAGTATGAGTAAAGAGTGGCATATATCAAGGGTAGACATGAAGTGTTTGCTTGATATAAAGAAGGCTAGTTTATGTTATTTAATTTACTGTGCAGTTACTTTTCTTTGCTTTTGAGGAAAAACTCTGAGAGTTGTGTAAGTTGGAGGAGCAGATGACAGCTGAGGAGTTTGGAAGTCAGGTGACATGTTTATATAAATGTAGTATGAAGATGGTGACAATAGTACCTAAAATGGATTCCTTCCTGTAGGAAGGATTGATTCTAGTGCATAAGGAGAATAGTAGGGAAAAGGTGGGCTATAGAAAGATGTTTATTTATTTGGTTTCTTTGTGTACTGAAGATCAACGTTAAGATCACTGATAATTGCTGTGTTGATTTTATGTTTCTGTTGATAGATTTTTTTTGTAGCCTGAAACAAGCTGAAGGAAGAAGAATAGGTGATAATGACTACAGCTGTGAGTGGTTTGGCGTTGTCATTATTGTTACTTTTGAGTTTATGCAATTAGGGGCAGCTGAGTTATTAGAATTCTTGTGTTTTAGTGGTGTATTCTTTCTTGGATGCTTTTTTTTTTTATAAATAGCTTTGCATCTCGTCCTATTTTTGTACCTTTCTTCTGTCATAAAAAGCATGGTATTTGGGTCTTGCAATGAGGAAGGGGATGGAGGGGATGCTTAATCCAGATCCACTGACCATGACTATATCAGCTTTATTAGTGTATACCCATTTTTCAAATTTGTCCGACAACTTCAGGTTTTGGGCAGTGAGGTGCAGTATTTTAAGTTTACAACAGGTTCTGCTCAATTTATGTTGTATGGTTGTTTAGTATTTAGAAATGCATGTTTGGGGCCATGGTCCTGGATTTAAGTTTATACATCTGGGTAACAACTGTAGGATTAGTTTGTGTAAGAAGGGAGGTATCTCACTTTGTGCTTAGAACGGCAAAGTTTTTTCTTAATCAAAAAACAAACTTGCTGTAAACCTGATGTTGGGAGAAAGTGTGTTGGGGGGCAAAATATTTAAGATGGTATGGTGTATGCTAGGTTTATGGGTAACCTGTCAATGTCATCTGTGAGAAAGAACTACAGTTACACTTTTGGTCTGTTGTGAAATGTAATCAAAATTGCAATAAGTCAGACATAAGGGGAGAAATAAATTACTTTTAGGTGATGAAGGTGTAATAGTTTTGTAGCAAAGGTTAATGTGCTGTCCAAGAAGCAAAAGTGATGTGTTAAATGAGGCCAACTAAGCCATAAGAAGGAGATTATAGCGTTGTTAGACTAAAATTAAAACCAATTAAATGAGGCTCAGTATAATCTATGCATGGCAAATTATAAATGGTATGTTTGTCCCACTGATTATTAAAATATCTGAAGTAGCATCATTAGTATTAAACAAATTATCTGACATGTGGTTGCAACATCTACTTACATTTCAAATTAATTGCATCTACTGTGATGCACTGCCCTGCTTTATTCACATTAGATCTGCAGTAACAAAGTCTGTGGTGCAGTAATTAGGTATTTAATTACTGGAATCCAGTCAGTGATTCACATAAGAACACAGGAGGAATGCAGAGCACTGATCAAATGAGAGCAGCATGAAGGGCTGACAGGGCCCAGGATCCATTAGTTAGAGAACGCTCTGCTTTGGAATCCTTTGGTGAGCAAAGCAACAATGGTCAGTAAGGTTACAGATAGGCATGGCTAAAAAACACCAATGTGCAGTTACCTGTTGTTTCAGGAAGCCAAAGGCTTTCACCAGTTTAAATCAAAGGATTCATATGATATAACTAAAATAAAATATTTTCTACCTGGTGATATGTGTACTTAGAATTCGCTCTAAGGTTACATCTCTCTAACATAAGAGCATTAGAAGTGAGATCCCAGGGCAGATCAGAAAAATAGAATCTAAGCTGAAATACAGTCCATCTATGTGTACGATGATACTACATTTTTATATTTTTGTTTTGCAGTGGTGTGTTGTATATACAGTACAATGATACTACAGTTTTATATTTTTGTTTTGCAGTGGTGTGATGTTCTTCGTGTTTTAATGTTGCAGTCATCACATTTGGGTTATCTGATTGCAGTAGCCCTCAGACAGCCTGATTATCAAAGTCTTGAGTCCTGCGTCGGTTGCTGTCTCATCTTCCGTGACGTCAGGTAGTCAGGGGTATAAAGCATGCAGTCAATGCCATTACATCAGTCTTTCTTGCCGTGCGGTGCCTGAAGCAGAAGCATTTTGCAAGTGCCGGTTGGCCGACTCCTGAAATTTTCTTTTTCGAGTTTCAGAACCGAAGTCTTCAACTAAAGCTAAGTACCCCATTGGGGAAACTTTTTCTTGCTCTAAACCTGTCAGTATAAGTCAATAATTGTATTACTTGTGGAAAGCAAATACCTTAAAAAGATTTTCATTCATACTGTATTCCTTGCCTAGGCCCTGACCACGACGTACCTCACTGTGGGTTTTGTGCCTTATTTAAGCAACAAACTATTCGTCGTCTTTATATTTTTGCCTCTACATATTTTGGTACTCGGTTCAATTATCCAGATATGTCTTCGGTAAGCCATCCAACTACCGACATTCTGAAAAAATGCAAAGATAAAGACAGAGACAGGCTGCCTAGGTCCAAAGTTGCCGACGATGCTTCTCATAAGCCAGTCGCCAGTTTGCCGGTACTCAGGCGCTTTTGCAGCCCCTGATACCAGCCACTTCAGATTCGGAGTCTGGTATTAACACAAGATGCTTCAACTGTGGAACCTGCGGATGTCCCTAACTTGGATGGGTCTGGAGCTGCTGTGCAGGCACCTGCTTCTGAGGGTGTATTCAGGGCTACTGACTTGCATATTAAACTGACGCCATCTTCTTCTTCAAAACCTAAAACTCGAACCATGCCTAAAAAAAAAAAGCCCAGACCACATTGTCAGGCCTCTAAGCCTAAAAAACTAATTATAAGAATGGCTGAAGACCTTATTACTTTAATCAGGGGAAGCCAACCTTCCTCCTCTAAGAGACCTAGGACTGAATTTGCTTATGATACTTCTGACCAGGATTCTGAAATTTCTGTTTCCTCTGATAACCAGGATTTATCCTTATCTACTTATGAGAATTCTGATGCAGAGGACTCTATTCCCTCTGCTTCCCCCCCCCCCCAGAGGATTTCTCTTTTGGTGAAACCTTGCATACTCTTAGGGAGCATTTTTATTGGGAAAGCCAGGATTACTCTGATTCTAAAAAGAGGCTTAGGGATTTCTTATTCCTGTACCAGCACAGGCCTTTAGCTATCTCTCCTGTACTAGACATTGTTGATGATGCTTTTTCAGAATCTAGCTTGGCCCCAGACTCTTTACTTCCTGCTCCCAGGAAACCTGATAGATATTACAGGGTTCCTGACTCTCACAAGTTCCTTTTTAAAAATTGTACTGCAGATCCTGAGACCATTTCACAGGGATCCAAGGGCATTAAGGCTACTACTGCCACAAATCCTACCCCCTCTGATAGAGACTCCAGGGCACTGGATAGATGGGGTAAGAAGGTATACACTTCTGCAACCTTGGCCATTAGGGCCTTAAATTGCCAGCTTCATATGGTAAAGTATCAGCAGCATATTATTGGATTGCTTAAACAGAAAATTATGTTGATTTCTGATTGTGCTGAAAACAAGGATTTACAGGATTTGATGCATTCTGCTGAACAGGTTGGAAAACATACTTTGCAATGTGGTTTTGATTCTCTAGAGGCATCTTGCAGGGCTGCTGTCACTGGGTCTGTACTTCAAAGGCTTGCTTGGCTTAAGGAGCAATCCTTGCCAGATCATGTTAAAGCTAAATTGCTGGATGCTCCTTTAAATCAGGACCGCCTGTTTGGCAACAAAGCAGAAGAAGTTCTTAAAAAGATGGAGGAAAAGGCTAAATCTATGCAAACTGTTAAAGATTTCCTACAAGTACTGCCTCCAAGATTTAGTAGGCATTGGCCCTCTAAGAATTGGTCCTTTCCTGCCTCTTCCAGGCCTTCTCAGTCCAAACTCAGAACCAGTAGAACACCCAGGCTTCAGTCCCAGGGTACGCACAGGACTAAGTAGTGGGGGGGCTCCCACTTCCAAATCAGGGAGTAGTAAGACTCCCCCATATGCTAAACTGTCTCAATGACTTAATTTTAAAACTTCCAAGCACTTCTCAACTGACTGCTCCTTTAGGGGGAAAGATTGCTTTGCAGGCAAAAAACTGGGAACTCATTACCCATGACAAATGGGTTTTAAATATAGTTTCCCAAGGATACAGATTTCACTTCTACACATTACCAACCCCAAATGGTTGGCCAGATCTACCCCCAAATCAGTGGGCAGAGGCTCAAAAGCAAGTACTCTTTCCCTTAAGCATAAATGCTATTCAAACTGTACCAGAAGAGGAAAAGGGACAAGGTTTCTACTCAAGAATTTTCCTGGTACCTAGAAAAGACAATTCCATGGCATTCTGTCCTGGACCTTTCTAACTTACACACCTTTTTGGTGATTCCAAAATTCAAGATGCTAACTGTTCACCAATTACTTCCTATGCTAGGCAAGGATGCCTGGTTGGCAACACTGGATTTAAAGGAAGCCTACCTGTACATCCCAATCAGGGAATCTTGCAGAAGATACCTATGCTTCAAAGCAGGCTACACGCACTATCAGTTCTCTGCACTGCCCTATGGCTTATCTACTGCTCCCAGGGTACTCACAAAGTGCCTAGCTCCAGTCATTGCATTTTGCAGGAAAAGAAATATTCAAATATACCCATACCTGGACGATTGTCTAATTCAGGCAGAAAGCCAGGACATGCTTTTGAATCAACTGGCATTTGTACAAAAGGTGTTAACTTGTCTGGGGTACACCATAAATGAAAAGAAATCACATCTGGTACCCTGTCAACAAATTATATTCCTGGGAGCAAGCTTGAACACAACTTCCCAGATGGCTTTCCTCATGCCAGAGAAACAAATTCATTTGACAACTTATTTCAAACTAGTGGCCACAAAACCCCTGCTATTTGCAAGGCAAATACTGCCAGCCTTGGGGTTCATGGCCTCGTGCATTCTACTAATTCCATATGCAAGAATGCATACGAGGAAACTACAATGGTATCTAAAAAGCCTATGGTGTCAACATTCTCTGGATCTAGAAGCAATAATTCCTATCATACATTGCCTACGGTTAGAATTCCTTTGGTGGGCAGATGCCTGCCACCAAAACAAGGGACTACCATTCACTCTACCCCCTTGCCACCCAAACCCTAACAACAGATGCATCAAACTATGCATGGGGGGGCTCACCTGGCAGGGAAGTGCATTCAGAGCAAATGGAACCCAAGTCAAATGTACCTGCATATCAATCAAAAAGAAATGTTAGCTGTACAGAATGCTCTGACAGCCTTCAAGAACCACATTCTTCCAGGACTATTAATGGTAAAGGCGGACAACACCACTGTTATGTGGTACATAAACAAGCAGGGGGGTACCCATTCTTACCCCCTCTGCAGACTACAGGTTTAATTCCTGCCAGGAAAACTAAATACACTGGCAGACGGACTAAGCAGAAATCTCATGGACCCACACGAGTGGAATCTGGAACCAAAGACTTTCAACATGTTGATCAACAAATGGGGGAGCCCAGATATAGACCTGTTTACCTCCCCCCAGAACTTCCAATTGGACAAATTCTGCATAAGGACTCCCCACAAACAAGCTTGGAAAGTGGATGCTCTGTCCTTCAGCTAGAAAAATCAGTTTATGCCTTTCCTCCTGTGCCTCTTGTCTCCAAAGTACTACTAAAGATCAAACAGGACAAACCAAGGATGATACTGATTGCACCAGACTGGCCATGCCAACACTGGTACCCCCTCTTGCACAGTGTGTCACAGCTAGCCCCATGGACCCTGCCTTGGACCCCTACCCTGCTGTCATAGCAGGAGAGCCAGATTCTGCACCCCCAGCTTCAAACCCTGAATCTGGCAGCCTGGATAATTACCTAATCTCTCCGTTACCTTCCCTCAGTAAGCAAGTGTTGGATGTCATTTTGCAGGCAAGGAGGCCTAGTACTAGAAAATATTATGCTGAAAAATGGAAAAGACTCTCTGCCTGGAACCAAACTCAAGGGATGGCCACAACAGTGCCCAATTTACCTCAGATTATTCTATACTTAACTGAGATGCTTCACAAGGGCCTTTCCTTTTCCTCCATCAAAATTCACGTTTCAGCCATTTCAGCTCATTACAACACAGAACCACCCCTCTTTTCTCACCCACTGCTCAAGCAGTTCCTCAGTGAGGCCAAAAACTTAAGATCACCCAGGAGAGCCCCAACTCCAGCCTGGGACCTTAACTTTGTATAGGAAAAACTCACTCTTCCCCCTTTTGAGCCAGCTGCTACTGCAGAGTTAAAATTCCTTACATGGAAAACAGCTTTCCTTTTAGCAATCACTTCAGCAAGAAGGGTATCTGAATTACAGGCACTTATGGCAGTGGAGCCTTTCATCATCTTTCATGCGGACAGGGTGTCCCTCAGGACCAATCCCTCCTTCATGCCCAAGGTGATATCCAGTGTGGCTCTTAATCAGTCCATTCATTTGTCAACCTTCTTTTCTAATCCACAGAACAAAGGGGAACGGATACTGCACTCCTTAGGTGTGCACAGACAACTTAGATTTTATTCGGACAGAACTAAACCTCACAGGAAATCTGAACAACTGCTGGTGGCATTTGCTGCAGGGGCAGAGGGGAAGGCTATTTCAAAGCAAACTATTTCTAAATGGATAGGCCATTGCATACATTTCTGCTATAAGCACCATGGAAAACCTATCCCACAGGGGATTAGACCCCATTCAGCTAGGGCTGCATCTACCTCTACAGCATTTCTCAGAGGTGTCCTTACCAGAGACATCCCAGAAGCTGCTACCTGGAGTTCTGTAATACTTTCACTAAGCATTACCATTTGTCAATTTTCTCTAAATCCAGAGCTGACTTTGCCACTGCAGTCCTGCAGGGCCTTACAGCTGGTCCTAATGCTATCTAAATTCTTCCTCCCATCCTTAGCTTTGGGAATCTACCCAAATGTGATGACTGCAACAGTGAAACATGAAGAACATAGTACAATTATGTATACTTACCATAAATGTAAATGTTCAAGTGTATTCACTGTTGCAGTCCTGGTTACACTCCCTCCAGCCCCCTGACTTCTTTTGGCTATACCTCCATTCTCCTTTACTATGCTTAAAAGCGTTTTAGTGTATTTGCTTTTTTGTTGGAGGTATAACCTCGTGTGTATATAATATATATATATATATATATATATATATATATACATATATATATGTATGTAATTGCTACCCATTAGGGGGGCACCTGACATCTGGGGCAAGAAAAACTGATGTAATGGTGTCGGCTGCATGCTTTATACCCCTGACTACCTGACGTCATGGAAGATGAGACAGCAACCGATGCAGGACCCAAGACTTTGATAATCAGGCCGAGTGAGGTCTGCTGCAAGCAGATAACCCAAATGTGATGACTGCAACAGTGAATACACTCGAACATCTACATTTATGGTAAGTGTACACAACTGTACTTTGTATATATAGTACGATGATGCTACAGTTTTATATTTTTTGTTTTGCAGTGGTGTGTTGTATATACAGTACGATGATACTACATATTTGCACTTAGTTTGAGCCCATTTTTAGTACTAGAAGTGTTTGCTAGGGAAAGTCCATTCTAGAGGGTTTCAGTATAAGAATGACACAAGCCTCAGTTTGTAGACATCTGCTGACATTGTTAGGAGGTCTTGGCTCTGTACTTGGAGATCTGAGAAGTAAATGCGAAAAAAAGAGAGGTCCCAGTACTGAGCCTCGAGCGGCATTGATGGCCACTTTCATACTTTCTGGTCAAGTGCCTGCAACTCTCATTGTGTAGGTTCTGTCTTTCAGCCAGTTTGCTATACATCTTACCATAAATAGGTCAGTTTTTAAAATATTCAGCTTTTGTATGATGGATATACCATGCGTACTGTATGGCCTCCGTCTGCATCCTCCATAACCCTTTTGAAGAAGTTTATTAGATTCAACTGACAAAAAAGTGTTGGTTCAAAAGTCTAATAATATTCTTGATATTGTAGTTCATGATGTCACCTTTAACACCTTCAATGGCTTTGCAGTTGAGACATGTAAGCTGAATACTTTGTAATCACCTGGGCCAGTGAAGGCCACTTTATGGAAGGATATTACCACTGCAGCTCACTACTCATCAGATACAAATGTAGTTTAAACAGTTCAAGCACTGTGTTTGAAAGGGTATTGAAAATGGAATTTCATCATAGTCTAAATAGGTAATCACTCCTCTTATTCACAGTATTGATAAGAACAATTACCAAGTACAATGCCCCCACTGGGCTGTATCTCAGTAAACATATGAAACTATTGGAGAGACCCCAAATGTTTCTAATCACAAAGATCTGTAAAGTCCTGGTGCTACCAACAGAGGCTGGAAGTTCTATCCCTTTACTCAATGTCATATTGCCTTTTTGAGGGGAGATCTGTGACTCAGTTCTGTGACCTTTTGTATCTCTGCAAGTCCTATATCTCCACCACCCCCCCACTAAATATATATATATATATATATATATATATATATATATATATATATATGGGTCTACTTTAAAACACCAACATGCAAAACACCGACGACAAGAACACCGAAACCTGAAGATCGACAACTGAGATGACCGACAGTTTAAATGCACAAAACTTCACATGCCCGACAAACCACAATCCTGACAATCAACAAAACAAAACAAATACCTTTTCAGAAAAACACACAACACAACCACAACAAAAAACTTACAAACCTACACTAAACCTTACATACACAACTATCTATGCACTAACCTTAACCCAAACCCTAACCCTAAGGTCTGTCACTATCGTACACTCACCTAACCCACGCCCTAACCCTAACTCACTTAACCCACCCCTAACCCTAAAGTCTGTCACTATTGCACACTTACCTTACTCGCACCCTAACCCTAACTCATTTAAGCTGCCCCTAACCCTAAAGTCTGTCACTATCGCACACTTACCTTAACATGTCTGTGTTCTCAACATCGGGCTTTTAAACTGTTGGTCATCTCAGTAGTCGATCTTCTGGTCTCTGAGTTCTCGTCATTGGTGTTTTGCGTGTTGGTGTTTTCAAGTAGACCCATATATATGTGTGTGTGTGTGTGTGTGTGTGTGTGTGTACATATATATATATATATATATATATATATATATATATATATATATATATATATATATATATATACCAACTCCGAGATCGCACTACGGTGAGGAAACAGCAAATTTTCTGATCTTCACTGTTCTGCGATCTCATAAAATTGAGCTCTGTTAACAGACGTTATGATTATTAGGTTATTCGATGAAAAGGATTTTCGATCCCATGCCATAGACCCTTTAACAACTATGGTAACAAAACATTGTATTCTTACCCACTGTAAGGATAATCTACTTCTTCATTTCCCATTCCCATTACAAAAATGTGGGGAGGGGAATACTACATAAACATTTTGTATATTTGTGGATGATGTGAAAGAAAGTTAACTAGATGTTTGGTCAGTGTAATTAAGTGTATCAGTCTTACTCTGCCTTATTCTGTCCATTATTTTTGACTAGAAAATGATAAAAACATCTCTGCTATTTATAATTTTAGTCCATGCTGGTTATCTGTCCATAGCTGATACTTTGTCCATAGTTTCATCTGTTGAATGTTTTTGCTATTTTTTTATGAACATTGCTCATGTTACCGAAATAGAATATGTAATAAATGAATATGAATGTCTTTTGGCTTTTCCCAGTTAGGGGTTGCTACAGCTGAACTCTGGTCCGCTAATGATTGGCAGTGGATTTTTACAGTGCCGAGTTGCCAGCCCAACGCCCCACCTTCAAAGAGAGCACACCCATTCACGAGCACACCTACCTGCATGTCTTTAGACATCACTCGACTGCAGGGAAGACATGCAGACTCCACACAGAAGGCGCTCCAGCCGAGAATCGAATGGGAGAACCACTTGCTGTGAAGCGACAACGCTAACCACTGCACCACCATGGCTCCGTCAATATATAATAAATAAAATGACTGATCAATTAATTTCATCTTGGATAGCTGAACAAAAGATAAAAACAGTGCTGCATTTTACTGAAAATTGGTTATGCGGTGGAGAGAGAGAGAGAGAAAGAGATACAGACAAACAGACAGACAGAGAAAAGAGACACAAGATAATAGAAAATCCAGCATACAGGAAAACGAGCAAATGGAGATAAACATGAGATTAATCTATGAGCAGAAACAAAGAATATGTAACCAGAGAAATGCAGATGTTTGCAAGAAAGTTAGCTTAGATTGTATTAGTGGTCGTAAAGTAGTTTACAAAACAGTGAGATGGACTAGGGAGACAGGACACATGGTTAGTAAGAAACTACAACACATTTTACTGAAAGGAGTGCAGAAAAACAAGGCCTTGTTGTTTGTATATGTCATCAAAACCAATGGTGTCAGGTGAAAGGAAAAGTAAAAAATGTAATTTCAAAGGCCTGAAACTCATTCAGAACTTTGCAGACCAAATGTTATCATCAAGTGTTTGTGCTAATGATTAAATGTGCTGTTACTGCAATCCTTCCTCTTAGTACTGATATCTTATTTTTCTATCCATCCATCCTCAACCCCTTTTTCCCCATTTTTGCACATGGGGTCAGGGTGTCACTTCAAAAGTGACAGTCATCTCGAACCAAGTTTTACACCACTGGGTGATAAATTTCTTTTTTTATTTCCACTGATGTATATATTCAGAAGTTAAGACATTTGCTAATGTATTTTGATTTACAAATATTCAGATAACCAAGCTGATTACTGGAAAGATTCTGTTCATTTTGTTATACAAGGCCCAAGTAAGGTTTGTGGGCAACAATCTGCATGTTATATGAATATATACATCTCATAACTGTGTCTGAAAAACTTATTTGAGATTAACCTTGTAGCAAATTACTGGCATCACTGTATTGGTAATGATTAAAAAAAAAGACGTACTCCTGTATTGCAAATACTGATTAATATCTGTTTTACGTGTTTCTTTTGCAGAAATATAAGGAATATGAGAAAAGTGTAACAATAGAAGAAATTGATGGCCTTCAGCTTGTGAAAAAACTAGCAAAGGATATGGAAGAAATGTTTCATAAAAAGGCGGAAGCAGTAAGGGTAAGTTTTATCTTTGCACTGAAACACAGATTTTACAGCTAGGTGAACTTTTAACCAGCAAGTTCAAATCATTTAAGTCATTTGATATATATTAATATATCAGGTACTCTCAATCACTTAAATTATTAGAAGTTAGTGTTTGCGGAAGCTGTTTTTGTAAAAAGCATAAAACTTTTCATAATGCAAGATTATTGCATTCTTATTATCTTAAGAGAACATTCTGCTCCCAAAGTATTATTAACACCTTCTGTTGTATTAGTTAGTAACCAGCCAAACAGATTTTTAAATCAATTTGCAGAGTATTCTCTTATTACTGGGTAGAAGGCAAACAGTGTGTAGGAAGTAGTGATGTCACAGATTGGCTGTTTTATAGGAAAAGAAGTATTTTTGCTAACTAATTATCAGAAAACATGACTTTTAAGGGGACAGGAATAGCATATTTTGTTGGTTAACAATTTGTCATTTTGAAATGGTGGGTATATTTATATTAAATGCCAAATGCTCTTGCTTTATCGATACTGGTTAAGAAAGAGAACCTCACCAAAATCAAAGTTAGTTAATAGCAGGGTATATAACTAAACTCATTCTTCTTATGCAAAAAAATACACCTATATCTGTCTACATATGTATGATATATATATATATATATATATATTGTGTTCCTTTTGCAATGTTTTGTAGTAAGATAATGTTTCTGTTTTCTCCTAATTTGATATGCAATATGCTTTTATTGTATTATCTTATCTAGTATAGAAGTCATTTGACTAGCTTACCTACCTGGTCAATGAATTAAAATAAATAAATAAATTAATAAAAAGTTTGGCAATGCCAGCAATTTAAATGCTCAACTTTTACTTTGTGAACAGTACCTGCTTTCTTTAAGAGTTGGTGACTTAGAGTTAAATGGAAAAGGTTATCTACTTAAATGTCTTTTCTGTTTTCTTCTGAGTTTGTGTAACCTCAGAGGTAATATATTTAGTGATGGGGTGTTGGGGCAAATCATTCAACTTGAGCATAGAGGAAATGCATTTTCTTCACACTAATGTAGTAAAAAGTTTCTGTCGTGCATCCTGTCTCCTTAGCCATAGTTAGTGTTGAATTCTTCTTTGCCAATGGATGTAGAGTCAGCACTGCATATTTGCATTATATTTTGCTTTTAATGATTTATTTGTAATATTTTAAATTTCTCTTTTCTGACATAGTGTGGGGGTTCTGTATAAATCAATGCACTCTTTTTATCTGTTCCATTACTCAATAGAATGAAGTATGAACAGCAGTCACTGATTTGTTTCTTATGAATAAAATATCATATTGACCAAAGTATGAAAAAAATTCCAGCATGTACATAGTCTGATGATCCTATTAAAGTACATATAAAACTGAGGTTATATATGACTATTGCTTCTGATGTTTTTCTTGCTCACATATCGACTACAGACATACAAAAATGCAAAATGTGCTGCACTGACTGATATTTATATATGCAGTATGCTTGGAGTACAAGAAACAGATAATTCATGGACCATGGTTTGTGCACATTGCAGGTGAGCTTTAACTTGGAATGTCTCTGCTGGTTGTTCCCCATTGTCCGAAGATCTGTTGCAACAAATAGTTTAAATAACTTCTGGGAAGAATGAGAGTGAATATGTTTGTGCCACATATATGCATGATTAAATATTTTAATATGTAAGCCATATAATGAAACTGATGGAAAGGCTGATACAATTAATGGTTTTCACCCATCAGGTGTTTCCCTCTGCAGTCAGGATTTGGGGCCTTTAATGGGAAATTGTTTTTTCTGAGTTCTTTGCTCAAGTTGAGCAACTCAAGTTATTTGGTTTTCTATTGCTCTTCTAAGGGGAATGTTCCATTGTATTGTTGTTTCATCTCTGCGTTAAGGTCATGAAGAGATATTGTTCAATCTCTGCAACAGAAGTTCACAAAGATGGGTAAAAAGATTGAGGTACACTTTCTACAACAATAAACTGTGCTTAATTTCCATTTTTAGTGATTTCCCCATAAAATAAAACATACTATTGTTAAAACATACTATCACTGGTTTGTCCCAAAAATAAAAGGGTAAATATACGTGAGAAATAGTTCAGGAGTTTAAGATTCTCACCTGAAACAACAGCAACCAAACTATAGTACTGGCCGAAAGGTATGGCAGGTGGCAAAATGGATGAAACTGTGACACCCCAAATTCTGATATTGTTCTAACTAAGGAAAGGAAGAAAGATGTCTGTATTTATTTATTTATTTATTTATTTATTATGTTCATTAGCTATTATTCTTCAGCTGGTACTTCAGCTGTGTAATTTATTTCACAGATTTAGAAAAAAATGCATGACTAGCACTGCAATAGCTTATAGGTTCATATGTCCAGTTGTCATGTTGCTAATTTTCTGACCATCAATCAGCTTGATTGTTGTAACTCATGTTGTTTGCTACTTTTGATATCTATAACTATAACTATATGTATAAGTATACATATCTCTCTGCCTCTCTCTCTCTCTCTCTCTATATATATATATATATATATATATATATATATATATATATATTCCTATACATTACAAAATTATTTTAAAGAAAGTTGATCAGTGACTTTTCCTGATATTAAATGGAAAATTGTCTTGGACAGCGTTGTCCAATATTTGTACCACATTTTCATTTGTATTGATATTAATTTTAGTATTTGTTTATCAATCCTGTGTTAGCTCCTCAAGCAATGCACTCCAGTTATAGACTTTAAAATACAACAGGATCACAGATTGCTTTGTAAACCAGGCAAACTTTACCTCTTAGTAATCTTTAAGAAGCAGAATATAATATTTTTCCTGCAGTATTTCTGATACTTCAAAATTTCCAGCTGCATGATTGCTTTAGGAAGAAATCATTGTACCTTTTTAAGTTCTTTCATGCGCCTTTTCAATAATGGATTATATTAGTAAGGTAACAATTGTTACAGTGCTGCTACAGTGCTGCTGCTTGTATGAACTGACAAAGGATCTTTGATTATAAAAGCTACACTATATACTTTCCTAACGGGTAGGTACCCACTACTCAAAGTTTAGATTATTGTCTGCCGTTATCTCTAGGTCATTAATGGTGGTTATTTTTTATGATATTTTTTCTGTCTCCTTTTTGCCCCTTACCTGCTGGCCATCAAGCCTCCCTCAACAGAAATCAAACCTATTCCATCCCTCATACTGTGGGAATTATCCAGTGTACAAAATTAAAAGCTGTTGGGGGGGTATCATACAGACAGCCATAAGGAAGTTTTTCCCCTCTGAATGACACCCTATGTGGGCCTTTGTACTGGCCCTTATCCTACCCCTGACAGAGGAAAAGGTAGCAGCATCACTGCAGAGGCTCACAATATCTTCCCTTTGTGCATAAAAACTCCCATACACTAGCTATGAGGGCTACCACTAAGTGGTGGCTGGATGAATCATAAGACCTTTCCCAGTATGCACATTCAAATGACTCCATGTACTTCAAGTGACTGTGGCAGTGTATCCCTGATCTGTGTCATCCCCCATCCAGGATGGGAATGCTCTCCTTCTCTGTTAGGACTGTTAAGTGACAAAGCTGCTATCTGAACTCAGGTCTCCTTGGTATAGTCAGTGCTGAGTTACTCCAAACCACTAGATCTAGCATATTTTTTTATGATGCAACCATTTCATTTGCAGTAATAATTTCTTCACCTTTTGCCATATTTCATGATGTGACAGTTGTTACAACTGCAAGATGTGTGTATTTTTTTTTTTTGTCCATCTTGTAGAACATTGGTGATATATATTGAAATAATTACTTTAACCAGTTTGTAACCATCAGCATATTAGGCTATCCATAGCCCATTTCTCATTTTTAATTATGAAAAGAATGTTCCAGAAAGAATTGACCCTTCATAAAGTGCCTCGTGGGGCACCATTAGTAATTCCTTTTGTGATATACAGGTAATCACCTAGCTTGACTTGTGCCCTGCTTCTTAAATGTGTTATAACCACTGAATTACATTTGAATTAACCTTCAGTGCTATTAATTTGCCATTATTTACTTATCCGGGATAATGTCAAATGCCTTATCAAGGAGAGGATAAGTGTTATGCATGGTCAGGCACCATATCTCTCAACCTTGTAGTGTAAGAAATCTGGAAAAAAAGCCTAAAATAATGGCGGAACAAAGACCCAAAAATAAGGACAGATTTTAAAGATTGCTCTCACAAACCTAGAAAATCACTAGGATAGAAGGATCTGTGTTACCATGTATCTTTTGAAAGACAAGAAGTATAGAAGTCAAATGTATGGCATTATTTAATGATTTCAATCCTGAATGGTTTGCCTGGGAAACATAAATTTTATGTGGAACAGACCTAAAATATAAAGCAAAAATGTGGACATTCTGCAAAAATCTGGAATGTTGAGAGGTTTGTCAGGCATTCAACAAGTGCTATTGTTATATCTTCAAAGAATGCCATTAGACTGAAAAATCAAGCTCTCCCATTACCAAACCCTTATCAATCCATATGTAACAGAAGCAGGTTGCGTCAATTTATATGAGTTCTTTTTTGACTTTCTACATGATTTTGCAGGGAATGCTGGTCAGTATGATGTGTCTAAAATTATTTCGTCTGATTTAACATGAGCCTTTGTGAAATGCTGCCACTGAAGGCTGACTCTGTAGGTCAGGGACTTGTCCACATCCTAGCACTTTATTTAGTCTGTTTGATAGGGATTTAGACAAATTTTCCTTGATGTGGTATAAAACAAACAGCAAGCATGTTGCGTACTTGTATACAACATGCAGCGGTCTGTTATTTGCCATACCTACATGTTTCTGTTTCTTTCACATTAATATGTATGCGTTATTCTTTTATGTTTTATACACTAATAGCATCAATGAGTCTGGTAACGTAAAAACAGAAAACCCTCAAAAACAACAGCACCAGTATCCAATTTTTAAGTTTTCTTCAGCTATTACTTTAAATATTGTATCTTTAAAATCTTTACTGAGATGCCGAATAGTTTTAGAAAGTTGTAGCATTTATAGATGAAGAAGGGACACATGGATTACTGCTTTGTGTATTCTTTTCTACTCAGTATTAACAATCCTAATGGAAATGACATTGTATTGTGGAGCGCTATGATTACACTCAACAATCAGAAAAAGGATAAACCTGTTATAAGCTACTGTAGCACAAGACCTGACCATGACAGTGCTTTCAAAGGGTTGTAACAAATATTACAGCCTCCTCCTAAGCACTGGTACATTCGGGTATAAGGGAAGGGACGTTTCTTTGGTCCCTGAATATCTTTCCTCCTCTGTCCATGGAAGTTTACAGACATTAGCTCGTAAGTAATGTATTTAAAAACTGTCCCTGACTTTTTCCTTACTTGCTTTCTACATGGCAGCACTTGTTCTGTGCTTTACTGGCTTTCAAAGCCAGTAAAACACATCATGTTTTCTTTTTTTGTAACAGATAGTACCTGAAGTAGGCAAGACTCCATGCACTGGAAAGAGTCACAATCGCGTGCCACAGATCATAACCTATTTTATGAAATGTTGACATGGTTGGGTGTCCATTTGTAACCCCATTATGTGTTCAAGACATGGATGCCAAGGAATTAACCCCGATAGTGAAGCTGTTGAGATGAATCTCAGCATCCATGTCAAGAACACATGATAATATGATTACAAATGGACACCCAATCATATCCCTCAATACTACCTCTAGTGGAGGACTCATACTGTGAAGAAAACACTGCAAGTTTGAGACTTTGCTTTATTACATAAATAAACAAACAAGCAGTCCATAATTGACATCACACATCACACATGCCCATATTGTAGGTATGCCTGTTGAAAGTTAGAGGTCTGCAACTGTCTGCCTTGGAATAACAAAGTGTGAGCGTGATAAGAAGTAATATGGACTAACTCCAAAACTGAGGTACTTGGATGTATCCCTCTTTCTGCAAAGTACAGAGATCTTGTAGTTATAAGTAGTGGGGCTTTCAAGGCAGAGACATATACCCATGTCGAAATTTGTGGCAATGAAATCCAGAAATAAAAAAAATGTTATGTTAACCAATCACATTTAATTTTCAAAGTGTCAGGAATTCCAGTACTGCATGGCTAACTTCAGTAGCAGAAAATGAACATTTACTGAATGGCTATGATCTCTTGCTTTGATACTTGGGTAATAAAAGTGTCCCAAAACATATGAAATGTTCTTATCTTCAATAACTACATTTTAACTTCTTCACTCATGATGTACAATAATAAAATACTTTTGAGACCTAGGTCACAGTTAACTTAAGAAGTGAAACTATTAGGCAAAAAATGACCAGTATTTTGATGTATTACTAAGTGGCATTTAATTTCATGGGTCTATATTAGAAGACTGACTGTTTAGGTGATCGAACACTTAAACATAGATCTTCTAATATCGAAAGCAAAAAATGGCGCATGGATGAATTAACGCAGGGAAAGATTTCCCTTGGCCATTCGCCAGAGTTTGCTATTTCCCTACTGTTGAGTGATCTCAGAGTTGGTATATTTAGTTAGGGGGGTGTGAGGGGCAGAGCCCCCCACTTAATTTAGATGTAAAGTAATGTTTTTTGTGTTGCGGCCGAGGGACGTGTTTCCCCTGGGACATTCAACATTGTGCGGTTTGATATTAAAAGATCGATGTTTAGGTGTTTGATCACCTAAACAGTCAGTTTTCTAATATAGACCCAATTTCATTATGCCTGAATAGAGAACTACAATTTCTGAAATCTGTTCTGTGTAGCGTAACTACCACTGTGAATTTATTTTATTTTATTTATTTTACATTTGTTGACCGGGCTAGTCTAACTGGATATATGTCCATTTACAGTAGAGGCCCGGGGAGATAAGCTCCACTTTAAACTAAATAAATCAAGACAAACAAAAGTCCATGCAATATATAAAGTACATATACTTGAAGAATTTCTTCATCAACTTGAGTTATACAGTACTAAAAATATACAGATAGTGACTACTGAGTTTAATAAGGTAAAATACAGTATTATTACCAAGGGAAAGAGATAGATATTTAACATTAGTATATTGGGAATGAATGTGCCTTTATAAAGATGTAAATTGGTTATGAAAAAGTGTATAACACTGAGAAGTGAGAGAATTATTGAGTGTGTATGTACATGAAGAAGTAATTACAGTCATAGTGAAAGAAATAGATTGGTCAATATACAAGGTGGAAAGATATGAGCTCACTGAAGAAGGCAAAGGTTGTTAGTAGCATACTGACAGCAACAGTGAATAAAATAGACAGCAACTTATGAGCAAAGACAGACTGTGGAAAAGGAGCAAATACTATCTGCGATATTGTTGAACTTTATGCTGTTTGCAAAGTTATACAGCTGGGTAAAAGATTTTGTTGTTTGGAATTGATGTAGGAGTGTAAGTTAATATGGTTATGTGTACAAGTGTCTGAGAAGGATTGTATATGGTACATAAAAACATATTCTCTTCATGATAATATAAGATGGACAGAGTTAAAATGGCTTTCTATCTGATTTTTTGAGAAAGACTGCATATTTAATGTGAATACAAAAAGTCAAGCATTGTAAAACATGTACTGTGATTTTAAAGATAACTCTGCTATCCGTTTTCCCTCTACTGCACTGTAGATTGAAAATAATATAAAATTCTTTTCTTAGTCTGTCCTCAAGTTGAACCAAATCTTCTCTGAATTACTTTAATACCATTATTAGCTTGTCACAGTATCTTTCCAAATCTTGTTTTCATGTTAGGATATCTCTTTTTTGATGCATGGTAAACCACTGACCTTTAAGAATTAGCAATGAAAAGCACCTGCCTGCAAGACTGACGTACAATGCCATTTACTGAAAATTCCTGTTTAGTGTACAAATAAAATGCTACTCTGTATCATGATAAACAGTTTTATATTCTACCAGGACGTAACAAGAGCTAAAAGTGCTGCTAATTCCTTGAATTGTACTTAATGATCATGTGCTCCTCTTACTGAAATTACGAGTTTCTGAAAAATGCTTAATTCTACTTGAACAAATTTACATGTATGAAGTGAATTAGCAAGAAGTCACTGTCTGACATGGCACTAGACTTTCTGAACATGTAAACCTTTAATATACAGCTGTTCTCTTGAGTGTCTTATCTGCTCAACATTTTACCATCTGAACTGTAGTAAGTGGGAATGCTATACTTTAAGAGTTTATGTAAAAAACTCATTTAAATGAATTATTCTGTGTCTTACTGCTGGCACAGATAGAAGAAGCCCTGATTGTGACTGAGGAGACCTTAATGAGGTAGCGTCCACATTGTGGGTAAGTCTGACAAGTACATAGGGCCAAGGAGATGGAGTGGGTTTGATGGTGAAGATGATAAGTTTAAATGCTGACTTGCTCACAGTGGGGGAGAGGGTAAATGTTTATTGGGCTATGGCCTCTGGTGTAGGCTGAATGCTTTAACTGAGAGAAAAAATGAAAGGAAAGCAAACATCCACCCATACATAACCCCTTTTTCTCTATTTTTGCACATGGGGTTGGGGTGTCACTTCAGCAGTGACAGTCATCTAGAACCAAGGTATACATTGCTGCGTGGCTAAGCCTGCCACAGTAGTCCCCCCCCCACACACTTGCATGCACGCTCACATCTATGGCTAATTTAGAGTGTCCAATCCACTTACTGTATGTCTTTGGAATGAGGTAGGAAACTAGATCACCTGGAGGATACTCACGTGAACAGACTGAGGACATGCAGACTCTGCACAGAATGGACACCAACCAAGAATTGAACCAAGGAACCTCTTGCTGTGAGGCAACAATGCTATCTACTTTTTTCATTAAAGTGTATGTATGTGGCTGTGTTGTCTCTGTGTATATATGTGTGTGTATGCATATGTTTATGTGATCGCACATATATGTGTTTGTGCATTGTTGCATGTGTATGTCTGTCGGTTTCTGTGTCAGAGTTTCTGTGCATGCGTATGTGTGTGAGTGTTTGCATGTACAGACAAAACACACTAACTCCAATAAATAATATTTGTATGTGTGGGATTAAGGGTAGGGAATGGAGGAAATGTCCTCTCCCATTATGGTGGTGCTTCACCTGCATACCCACTGACTTTTCTGCACTGAAACGGACACTGAGCAAGGAGATTGAGATATAATAGGTGGGTGGATAGTGAAGGATGGCATCAAAGTATTCTGTCTTTTCCAGGTCTGTTATGAAGTTTTGCTTTTGCCAAGAAAGAATATAGATTTGAAATTCAAAGTAAAAGAAAATAAAAGTAGTAGCAGACCGAAGCCTATGCCTCATTTATGCAACTGTGAATGCCTTGATGTTTATCCCTGTCGTCTGTGTCTGAACTCAAAGACTTCTACAGAGCCTCTTATGTCTAACCCTGCTGTCACGGCCTTGCAAGGATTAAAAAACTGCAGTGGTACATTTCCCACAGAAATATGTATATAAATTCTTGTGGAAGATTATGTTAGTGCCTGGCTATCTTAAATTAAAAGAAAAAAATGATAATATTAAAACCATTATGACAGTCATTTGAATATGTGCTACATCTCCTCACCTCCTGGCCAAAGAAA
>NC_056740.1:97946721-97981721 GCF_019279795.1 Protopterus annectens
CTTATCTCTTTAAATATACTAATACATATGAGAATAGTGTGAACCGCATTTAAATGCAGTGTCAGCAGGTACTGTCTTCAGCTTATTTTATTTACTACTGTTTGACAGCCAAGCAAATGGACTGGTGAGTAGAAGCTTTCCAACCTCAGGCTCCAGAGTACTAAAGCAAACAAAATTATACATACACTCTAGACAGATGAGAATTTTTTATGTTTCACAAGGAAAAAGGCAAGATAAAACATGCACAAAACAACACATTGTAATTTTGATAAAGTAACACAACAGGCAGATTCAACTTAACCATTAACATGAAAACATGTACAGATACTTCTTTAAAAAAAGATTTTCCTTTCAGTGTAACTAGCACAAAACCAATTGTGCATTTTGTCATAGCAAACAAATGAACACTATAGATTTGATATCTACGGAAAGGTAAGTCTAGACTTATTATCCCATCTATTCACCTACCTACTACTCCTCAACACATATACTCCCTCCTCCCACCCTCTCCAGCTCATACTGCAAATGACCCACTCCTTTCACAAAATTACTTCTAACACCGACTATAGCTACCTCTAACATGTCACATATAAAAGCTATCACAATAATAACCCTCTTTCTATGCATTCTAACTCTTGCTTTCCATATCCCCTCTTACCATTCATTTTATATTGCAAACTACTCATCTCCAACTCTACCTTACAATGTCAGCCTCTGCCATTGTAAATTAACTCTCCATATCTCCCCTAATTCTTCCACAGCAATACTCTTTTCTTTTAGGCACATTCACATCCGCACCTCAAATTGTAGCCTATACAAATATAAACTGCAATCAAAATTAAGTCTCCTTCTCCTCCACTTCCTCACTCAGATAAAACTCCAAGTGGACATTCACCCTAACCCAGGCCCCACACTTACCACACCCTCTCCCACCCAAACCTCCCCCTATTCCTTGTCTCACCCGACTAATCTAACCCCCCCATTTCCCCACCCCACTACCCTCCACCAAAAAGAGGTCACTCTGATCTAATCATAACCAGTTTCAACCTTAGAAGCATAATTAACAAAGTTCATGAGTTTCATGATACCCTTGCCAATACTCCCCAGACATAGACATGATAACTGAAACCTGGCTAAAGCTTCATATAAAAAAATGAAGAAATACTGCCATCATGTCCAAAGACACTCTCAAACTTGTGCAACTAAACTCCACCACTCCAGACCTCCCCAACTCTGAACTATTAACAACACGTCTAGAAATAAACACCCATAAGTCAATAATTTTTATTGCCATCTACCTTCCCCCCGCGAACAATCTCCTTATCATAGAAAATATTCTCTGTTGGGCTTCTACCAACTTTTCTCAAGAAGCAATAATTTTATGTGACTTTAACCTAGACTGGCTTACCTACTCTTCCAAACATCCCACTAAGTTTATAAACTAAACTTATATAACCTCTGTCAAACCATTAACCGCCCCATGCACATAGACAAACACTCCAACAAACAGGTAGGATTTTGATCAATAACCCCAACATAGGCTACAATGCTGGCTGCTTTCCAGATACCCTAAGCAATCACTCCCCAACCTTTTTTGTTAGGAAACAGTTGCATAGAGCCTACAATATCTCACGCAAACACATCCACAACAAAATAAAAATTCTCCCCCCTCCATTTTCAGTACACTACTGCAGCAATATGACTGGTCTCCTTTAAACTTCCTTCTGCTAGTATTTCAATAAGGCTTTCCTTGACATACTAAACAGTTTAGCTCCCAGTAGAAAAATTTGCACCAAATGTAAACAATTTCCTTGGTTATCTAAAGACACTAAGCTGCTCCTCAAGCAAAGAGACAGAGCCTAGAACCCTTACCATAACTGTAGAAATAATGACAACCTAATCTGCTACAAGCAACTAAGAAATCTAACCAAAAAGCAAATCAAAATAGTCAAAAAAATACTTTGAAACCTGTCAGCAAAAACACCAAACAACCCTCAGAAATGCTTGCAAGCCATTAGCCACCTCCTAAACCCTGGAAAACCTACTACCTCTATACCATCAACCAACTGCACAACTGAATGTATAGCTACTCAGTTCAATACCCACTTTATTAACTCTGTAACGTCCTTGCTAAATAACAGTGTACACTCTACCCTTTCTATAGCCACCCCCTCCAAACATAACCCTAACTCTTTCTCTCTTAAACCAGTCCAAACTAGTTGCATAAGAAAGCTCTTAAATAAATTAAAGCTCTTCTCTAGCAGCTGATCAACAGCCCAACGAATTTCTGAAACTTGTCACTGAGACATTTCCTATCCCATATCTATCAATTGCTCAGTCTCTGAACGGTATGTACCTCTACTCTGGAAAATATCCACATCATACTTCTCCATAAAGGCAGACCTTCCACTGACTTTTCCAATTACAGACCTATAACAATTTTCTATCCTTTAACCAAAATCCTAGAAAAATGCATCCATCAGCAAATCCTTGACCACCTCCTTAAGAGCAACCTTCTATCCAATAGCCAACATGGTTTTTGACCTAGACACAGTACTAATATGGCTATTATAAGCTTCACAGACACTGTTTATCTTCTCAAAAACAACAGCCAACTCATCTCTGCAACCATCCTTGATATATCCAAGGCTTTCAACACTGTATCACATCAAATGCTCCTCAATAAACTAGCTTCTTATAATCTCAGCACAACAGCACTTACCTGGTTTCTTAGCTACCTCGCTGTCAACAAATCATCAAATGGGATAGCAATCTCTCCCCTCTCCTACCCGTTATGGTTTGAGTTCCCCAAGGGTCCATACTGGAACCGCTTTTCTTTTTACTATATTTACCAATAACCTCAGTATCACCACTAAACTCTCCTGTATTATTCAATACGCTAATGATGCCTCTCTTATCTGCTTGGCCCCCTCCATTAAGGAACTACAAGAAAAAAATCTTTATGCCCTCCAAGATATAGAAAATTGCCTATCTGACCTTCAACTTATATTAAACCCCAACAAAAATAAGCTTATGGCCTTCAGTTCTCCTAGCACAAAAATTACCCCATCCCCTCTCACCATTTACTCCTCCAATGGTACAAAAATCAAAAACTCCATATAAAACTGGGTGCACTCTACAGGGCAAAACCCTACCTAACTAACTAGGCCAGAATATCAACAACCGGATCCCACCTCCTGTCAACCCTACTTTACTGTTTCCAAATCTTTAAGAATCTACATAAATCACATATGCACAACCTCAATACTTGTTGCAACAAAAAAGCCCAATCTGGCTCATACTTACCCAATAGATCACATCACTGCTCGGCTCTTCACCTTAACTGGATCAAACAACCCAACTTACTATCTCTAAACCAGCTTATAATCGCTCATGAAACCTGACTATTTGCTCGCTCTATCTGACCTTGTTCAACCATATACAAACCTCATATCTCTTAAGTCATCTGACAAATTAATGCTAAACGCGTCTAAATCACCCAACTATTACAGAGATTCCTTATATGCCTTTAAAGTAGCCAAAACCTGGAACTCCCTACCACAGTAAATCCTAACCATTCCTGATACTCACAAATTTAAACAACTACTAAAGGGATATTTCTCTGAACAATGGTTATGTTCCTGCTCAGCTCCAGGCTAATCTCACTTCTCTCTATACCCACCTCTTTTCTTTCTTGGCTACAATGCTTGATGCCATCAGTCCTATGATATAACAACTTCTTAATCATGTCTCTGTTAATGTTTATATAACATACTTGAAGTTTCATGGCCTAGGGTAGGATGTGCTCTAGAAGAATGAGTTTTAAACATAAGATTGACTATAGCAGCCAGATAGCACTTTTAACAACAAACACTGATGTTCTCTGTCTCCAGCCAAGGAGATGAATTGACATAATTTATTTTCTTGTATTTGTAGCTTAGTCATGTTGGAAAGAAAGATAAGGACTATATGTTGCAGTTGTCCTGGCATTAGAAGTACTAGCTTTGACTGTGAATAGAATGAATAACCTGTTTGTAGCTTTGAACCCTTGGTGAGTTCAATGTCTAGCACTACAAAGACTGGAGCATCATTAAGTTTCTTCGGCGTACTAAAATGTTGTTAACCACAGGCTTATTACAATTCATCCAGACCCTGAAAGAGAGTAGAAGTTTTCTTATATTTCCCCGTGTATTACCTGTATGGGACTTATATGCCTAATTAATACAAGGTCATCTGCATACAAAGTTATTTCTAATTAGAGAAGATATTCTTTGAAAACTCTTTATTAACTAGGGAGAAAGAAGTGTATCTAAGATGGGCCAACTTAGTACAGCTAGAGATTGCTAAGAGAGTTTTCAGTTATACCTCTAAATTTGGTATCAGTCTGTGGTCTAGAGGGCCAGGGTTTCCATGATAATTTTATGAATAGACAAGTATGCAGTTTACTATAATTTTCTAGATAATGTTTCAGGGGAGAGTATGAATAGCCAACAGAACTATAAATCTTCTTAGCTTGGACTACGTTTGCTCTAAGATATTCGATTCTGAACCCAATTGGAGGGCTTTCCAAAGACCAAGCTTTTTATGTTTGTTTAAGAAGATGGAGTAATCTCATGAGACCAAAGTCATTTTGAAGTCCACCACAAAGGGTCTTCCAATGACTGAGATGCTATTGTTTGTAAAAGAAGAAAGAGTATTCTGCAAACACAAATACCCTTGTCTGGTCACAATATGGTAGCAACAGCAAGAAGGCCTTTTTCCCATGCTACATAGAATGAAATTGTTAATGACATAAATATCTGTGCACTGAAACTGTCAAAAGTCAGTATTGATGAGAAGACTAGGTCATACCTGTTAATCAAATGACATATTTGATTGTACATAAACTTCTAAAGTAATATAACTAGAAGTGAAGTTTGCATTCAGTTTGAAATCTTGGGAAGTCATCAAGTCTGTTTCCTTAGGTAAGGAGTGATGCCCACATGTTTGAAGGTTTATGGCAGTTGTCAGTGTCCTTGTAGTCCGGGTCAGACTGAAAAATCTGACAATAGCTTGCCACTTATGGGAACAAACATTTTTAAGAAGGCATAGGAAAGGGGACAATCTTTTTTCACAGACATGTATAGAAATTTTTATATAATTTTCTCACATTCAGGATGATGTCAGCAAAAATGGATAGTGATTCCTTCCTTTCACTATCCAGTTAAGCAGGTCACATGATAGATGCCTTCTGATATTCCAATGAAAATATATGATTATTAACTAAAGAAATGTCTTGTTTCCTTGTGTAGCTGCCATTGTCATGCTCTGCACCAGACTAACCTCTCCCTCTGACTATGCAATACTATGTTTCACTTACTGACAAATCCATTCCCTCTGCTATTTTGTTGACTATGCCTCTCTGCAAACTGACATTCCATAGTACTATAACACTGTAGAGCTAATGGCATATCAAGACTTGACAATTCAATTTCTTAGTAAACTGTGTTCAGAATTTGTGTAATTGTTATATTGGTCTCTCTATTTTCTTACACAGAAAGGTTTAATGATACAATTTCTCTACTTATTGTTAATTTTCTGATTCTGTCGCTTAGGTTAAGAATTACTGTGTATTAGCTAAACTGTGATATAACTAGTAAGCCACCGTGGTGCAGCGGTAGCGTTGTCGCCTCACAGCAAGAGGTTCTCCCATTCAATTCTCTGCTGCAGCGCCTTCTGTGTGGAGTCTGCATGTCCTCCCCGCAGACGAGTGGCATTCGAAAGACATATGTGAATGGGCGTGCCTTCGTTGAAGGTTGGGTGTTGGGCTGGCACCTCAGCACTATAAAAATCGACTGCCAATCATTTGCGGACCAGAGTTCTGCTGTGGCGACCCCTAACCGGGAAAAGCCAAACGAAAAACAAGTCTCTATGTATAACTGCAAAGTATATCTAGATAGAATTTTAACTTCTGTGTCCCATATATTCTACTTATGTATTGTATTTCTGTATGTTTCAATGTGGAGCTTTTCTCCCTGGGTCTTCATTGAAAAAGGACGTATCCAGTCAGACTTTCCCAGTAAACAAATGTAAAATAAATAAAAAATAAATAAATAAATAAACTGGTTTGGGCAATGTCACCTGTTAATTCTTTCATAGTCCAATGAATAAGTTTTGGGTGGTTGTCTCTGTTTCCATTGTAAACCACTGTAATAGTATGATATACTGCATTGGTTTTTAATGGAAAGGAATTTCAGATATCTATCCCTATCATGAATATTATTCTGTATATATAAAGTACCAGTGTACTCTCTGGGGGATCAACACAAGAGCACTTAACAAAAAGCCGAATGCTTCTTTTGGCTGTATTTTCTTTCCATCTTTATGTAATCCACACGTTAGTAGCAGAACTTTTCATTTTTATTGCTTCTCGGTACAGTTATAAGGCATTAAATGCAAACAAGCAGAAAAGTAAGTGGTAAAGTAAATTATTAACTGGTCAGTTCTGGAATAGTCTTTAGGTATTTTTTATTTCATTATGATAAAAAGAACTCCACAACAGAATATGTAGACCGAAGCACACAACTAACAGACTAGTTAGTACTGCATTGAATTTTATCACTTGATGTAGACCACTGTATCTAGTAAGACAGATGCAGTGAGATAAATTAGCAATTGTGCCATAAAGTTAAAGCATTTTTAACACCTTTATTGAATTAGCACTTATGACATAGGCAAATTTACATTTATACAAAAGTAATCAAACTGTAACAAATTAACATCAACAAGCATTATACTTCACATATATTGATATGTATCATATAACCTAAGCAACATTACATAAATTATTAAATTCCTGCCCCTTTCTTTCTAACCTGAAACATCTTTATTAAACCATCACTTATGATGTAAGTGATCATACATTTATATAAATGAAAACAAACCACACCAATACAATCCTAGTTGCAAGCATTTTACATCACAAACTGTACTGACATGCTCCCAGTTGCAAACATTATACATCACTTAAAATATTAACCAATCATTTTTAGTCAAACATTACATAACTCATTTAAGTCTTGCCTTATTTTAAACCTCATTCCTCCCCTGTATGTATTGTTCACACAATGCCCATTTTTCCCATGTAATTTGCTCCTACCCTTTTCTAAAGATCTCAGTTCCAGTTGTTTTATCTCTGTTACTATATTCACTACGTCTAATATAGTTGGTTTAGATTCTGATTTCCATTTTCAAGCAATTCCCTTTTTGGCAGCCACCATAATAAGAGACAGCAGGGCCTTACCATGTCTAGGCAGTTCCGATTCTGTATCATAGCTCAGAAAAATCGTTCCCCTCGTCACACCAATCCACCCACCCATCATCTCTGACAGTGCATCAATACAAGTTTAACAGAACTTGCTCAGGTAATAGACAGAATCATGACAATCAGTTTCTTCAATTAGGACTAGAAAATCAGCTGCCGATTAATACCCTGAGCCTATGTTATTTACATGGCAATATGCAAACTTAAAGTAGTGAGACAGTTTACTTTGAACATGTCAGAATATGTTGAAAATCTACAGTTAATTAACTACAATTTATATTGCTCACTTATAACCCCACTACACATTAGAGCAGCTTTTTTATGTCAAAATTTAAAATGGAACATAGGCAAACTTCTCAACAAAATTTTTTAGAAAGCACTTGCATTATAATTCTAATTTCTGCCATAGTTTTTAGCTGTCTGTAAAATGCTACTTTGTACTTTGAAATAGTTTGTGGACTTTGCTTAGTCATTTCTAGGGTCAGGGTTCATGCCAAATACTAGTTACAGAAAACAATCTATGGAGCAACTGGGGTGAACACCAATCTTAGAGTAGATGGTTGAAGTCCTTTAAAATGCATCTCAGCTGCTTTTATTTGGGTTTTTTAGTCATCAGTTGGCAGTACTAAACATTTCTGCTAAGAATTACAGTTTGCCACAGTGAAGTCTCATGGTCTGATTATATTAGGACTATGCTTTCACACTTGGATAAGTTAGTGGTAACTTATGATTTCAAAACTTGCTACCTTCCATGTGCTGCATTTGAACCTTCAACTTAAAACTAAACAAACAGAACTATAACTCAGTGCGACAACATAACTCTACATGTTCTTGTGACACACAGTTATTTGTTGACATCTGTTTTGCCTTCATCTTATCCAGATCTTTTGGGATACAGAGAAAAAGCTCTAAATGTGACCAAAACAATTTGAGTTTGATTAGTGGCTTGGGAATCTGTTGAACCTGGCTGGATGGGAGAGAAATAATGAGGTATTTGTTTGTATACCTCTTCTAAAGGAGAAGGTGTAGGGATGTGCTAGGCATAGCAGTTTCATAAGCCTGTTAGGGATACTGGGGCCAAGGCAAGTGCAGGTTCTACTATATATGGATGAGCAAATCAAGGACATGTCACCACACAGATGGAGCATTTCTCTTGTGGTGGCATTGCATGTTCATCTATAAGTCATCAATATGGCATACCAGTGGGAGCCATAAGAATCCCTATGAGCAAACATATGATGCCTCCTTACCTGTCTCTGACCTATTTGCAGTGCATGGTGGTTCATACCCCTTAGATCTTATACATAGGGAAGCAGATACACATGTCTACTGGCTGACCCATCAAGAAGGCCATCTCAGCATGGATCACGTTGGGATAAGCCATTTAATTGTGAACTTTGAGAAATGGACAATAAAGGGTGCTGGTGCTAGGGGAGCCTAGCCTGTTAGTGAGAATTTGATCAAATCTTGACCTTCCAGTACCCTATTAATCCATCATTTCAACCTTTCTTTCCTGTAGATATGACAGGCATTGCAAAATAAGAGTCATCATCATCACCAGCACCCTTATTCCCATTTTCTACATGGGGTCAGGATACTGTCAGCTGTTGCCATGTCTCTCTCTCTCTCTGTATTCAATGCCACCCTCCCACCTTCTTTGACACTCATGCCTGACTGTCACAGATATTCTCTCACACAATCCATCCACCTCTTTACTGGATACCCTCATTTCCTCTTGTCTGCTTCCTGTCTATCCCAAATCGACTTCACCAGATTTTCTTCTGCTTTATCTGCTCATGTGCCCAAACCACTGTCATCTGTTCTCTTTGACCTTTTAGCAGTTGGTGTTACTTTAGATCCTGCTCTTATTTTCTCATTCCTTCACCTGTGCTACAATATGCACCCTACTGCCCATCACATGCATTTCATCTTCCTCAACTGCTCAGCCTTTACTGCCCAGGTTGCCTTACCATAGAGTAATACTGATTGCACCACTGTTTTGGACACCTTACTTTTCAGCTTTTGTAGCATTATTCTGTCATATACTACAAGTGACACTCTGTGCCAGTCGGCTGCAGCTCCTCTGATTCTAGCTTTGACCTCCTCATTCAGACTTCCCTTCTCCTCAGCCATCCCTCACAGATACTTCTGGGTTCCTATCCCATCATTGAACTTTTACAAGTTCAAACCACATATGGTCGAGACTATATGTTTGAATTTGTAAAAGTTTGAGCGTATGAATGGAAATCTCCATAGGCAGATGTTTCCCTTCACTTCAATGTGGTGCGATCTCTGAGTTGGTATATTTAAGTAGGGGGGGTGTGGGGAGTTTGTGTTGTCCATTATGTTTTTTTTTTTAGGTAGTCGAAGTTATGTAACTTTGAACATAATGGTTCGACCATTAGGTGTTCAAAGTTGCATAACATCGACTATGTGATATAGACCTGATACTTCTACCCCAATTCTTAGCTTTTTCTGAACTCCACCATTTGCTGCCATTATAACTATCTAACCTGTACTCAGTTTCATCCCACATGCCTTTAGTTTTACATTCCATTCCCTCTCCTTTTCTGAACTTCTTGCTCATAATGTCACATCATCTGCATACAGCAACTTTGTTGATCTGTCTCCTCTGACCTATTTGCTACTGTACCACATCACCAGCATGAACAGAAGTGGACTCTGAGATGAACACACCTACTCCCACTGGGAACCCCTCTGTAAGGCTGAACACTGTTTGTACTTGTGTCATTGGGTCAGTGCACATAGTTTGCACCAGTTCTACCAATGTTTCTGGAAATTAAAACCACTGCAGGACTGCACAAATCAGCTTTTATGGGACCTTGCCATATGCTTACACTAAGCCTAGGAATGCTCAGTTGGACTCTTTCCTCATCTCTAGCTTTTTCTCAACTGTCTGGCTCACTGCAAACACCCAGTCAGTTGTACTGTATCCGGATTTGAATCCAAACTGCTCATCTCCCATCTTTCTTTCTACTACTCTGCATATTTTTTTTATCAGTCACCCTCTCCAGAACTTTTGTGCAATGTGACAGGAATATGTTACCTCTGTACTGCCCACAGTTGTGAATGCCCCTTCTGTTCTTGTACACTGGCACTAGTATGCTTATTCTGCAGTTATCTGAGACAGGCCCTTCTCTCCACACTGCTATGAGTATTCCCAAGACCCACTTTTCCCCTATGTCACCCAGCACCTTTATCATATCTGCTGTGACCTCATATGAGCCTGCTGCTTTTTTGGACTTCATTTTCCTTAGTGCTGTTCTTACTTCTTCTGTGGTGGGCTCCTCCTCTTCTTTCATTGAAGGATGTGTCTGGGTCACAGCTTCTGTGAGATTTTCTTCCTTCAGAAGCTGCTGGAAGTACTCCTTCCATCTACCTTTGATGTCTGATGGGCTTCTGAGCAGGTTGTTGCTGGCATCCCTTATGAAGGGTATCTGACTATCTTCTTTATTTTTCTGGTTTTGCCTTGCAACTTGATATAGTTTCTTTGTGCTATCTATTGGCTTAAGCTGGCAGAAGCTGGCATAATGCCTCTGATGGCTTACTCTTTGCTTTTGTAGCTCCTTTCTTAACTTGTTTGTTAGCCAACCAGTATTCCTTCCCAGTCTGGTCTGTCTTTTCTATCTCCCATGTTTTCCTATACTCCTTGTTTCTTTTGTTGACTTTGATCACTGCTTGCAGCTGATTGTGGCAACAAGTGGTTTATGCTATGGGCCAACTGTTTCACTGGGGATAACTTTGCAATCATTGACTCTACCCTAGTGCCATTTTCTAGGAGGAAGTCTGCCTCAGTTGCATGTTAGTCACTCTTGTATATATTCCTATGACTGCTTCTGTTTCTGAACCATGTGTTGGCTAGAATTAACTCAAAAAAACGAACAAACTAGATACTAAATGACCAAGCGAAAAGCCACCAACTGGATACAAAACAAATTTATTATAAAACCAAAAACGAACTTCAGGATTAGCAATGTAGAAATAGATGAGAAATGTCCTTGGGGTTTATTTTTAGAACAAAAAGAATTACAATGGCAAATCAAAGTACAGGCTGACATGTGGCCAGGAATTAATGAACGTAGTTCAATAGCCCCAATTTTAAAGCTTAAGGCATTAAATAGAAAGAAAATTAAAGATTAAAATAAAATAATGTATTAATAAATATATGTATAGATTTTTAATTAAATTATCATTTATTATATTAAATAAATTTAATAAATAATTTTTGAATAATTTATATTATAGATATTTTAATTATTGTTGTGAGGCAAGCATAATTCAATTTAATTTAATTTATATTAATTTAATTTATATATATTTATGTAAATATTCATTTTTAAATATATTATTCATATAGTCAATCCACATACATTCTGGCTATTGATTCATAATTTAAGTATATATTTTATGATTTATGAGTCTATACATAATTTAATGTATAGATAATCATTAGATTATATTTCCCCATTTAGTGTTATTAGGCATGCGCAAATTTGAAGAGCCACATGGCGGGCTTTTTTGAATTACAGGAAGTTATAAAAGGAAGTGATGTTTTTTAAAAGTATTGTCTGATGATGTTTAATATTAATTAAATGAAAGTGATCACATTTGATTGCTAATTTTGTTATTGCTAATCCTGAAGTTCGTTTTTGGTTTTATAATAAATTTGTTTCGTATCCAGTTGGTGGCTTTTCGCTTTGTCATTGGCTAGAATTAAGCCATTTGCCAGACAGAGGTCTAGAATGACTTCTGCTTCTTTATTCCTGTTGCTCCACCCATGAGGACAGAGGCAGTCTTCATATCTTGCTCTGTCTGTCCCAATATGTGCATTCAAGTCACCCAAGATCAAGCCTTGTATTTTGTGCATGGGAGGCAAAGACCTTAACTGTTATTGGCAACTGGTCTCTAAACAAAATGAGTCTGAGTCTTGACATCCTATATGGCTGGTTCAGATATTTCTTTGTACCTTTTCTTCCATTTTCCTCTGCTGGAAAGTATGCAGAATGTACATTTTGCATTAGAGAATGCATGTGGACATTTCCTTTCAAGGGATCCCTATCAGTTGATCAAGTTTTCAGAAACTCTAAATTCATATAGTCGAGACCATACGATCAAGTTTTTGAAAGCTCAAAGCTTTTTAATGGAGATTGCAGTACAGCAAGGATCGTGAAATGTACCCTTTTCATTATAGTGTGATCTTGACATTGATATATTTAATTTGCAAGGAGGCTTGCCCCCCTGCATAAATGTAAAAAAAAAAGTAGATTTTTGTGGTTTTTTTGGATGTTCAAGTTTTCAGAAACTCTATCATATGGTCTCATCTGTATAAATTTTGAGTTTCTAAAAACTTGATCATCTGACATAGATCCATTTCAAGTACATGTACCCTGGGCAGAGTAAGAGCATATTTTGTTAGGTCATAGTGCTCGCTACTCTTCTTAATACGTAATGGCAATGTTAGGTTGTCCATCGGTTGTATCCATACTGTCAGAGGTTACCACAACACTACCCTGTGACTGCTTCCAGTCTTTTTTGGTTGGTTTCTTCTAATCACCAAGTCTTCTAAGTGAACCTAGATAACTATTTTCAAACAGGCAGCATTATCATTATGCACTACAAAGCTCATTTTGACTTTTAATATTTCCAGGTATGGTTCAGCTTTCACTACATTTTGTGGTGTCACATACCCTATGGTATCATCTAATTCCCCTTCTCAAGAGGCAGAATTTAGGTCACATCTTTCTCCTAGAAAAAAATATTACTACAATTAAAACTAAGATTCAAAGCATATGATTTACAAAAAAGGAAGATACTTTTGGCTATGATATTTGCAGTAACACTTCGTCATTGTTTCTTCTCTAAATTGCATTTCACAGTACATATACTCCATTTTATAAAAAACTCACCAGAAACTAAGCTTGCTTTATCATAACAGAAACTTTCTAACTTCCACTGCTAGACTCTGCCTGCCACAGGCACTTCTCCTCCCCTCCTTTCTATATTCTGCCCCAGTCCTAACAAACATTCAGTCCACAACCTTGTCTAAACTTCAACAAACATACCACAAAATAGATAGGTTTATCACCAGCTCCCCTTACAACTCACACCATTACCTTGCACTCATCTCCCTCCAATGGCTTGAACTCCCCCAACAACTCCTTCTATCACAATTTCAAATAATCCACTCTATACTATGCAAACCATCTTCCTGCCCAGCTCTCTCCTCCCTGGTGTCCACCTACATCCCCTCTAGGACCTGGCGCACCTCAAACCAACACCTCCTGGATAGCTACCAAGCAAAGAAAAATGTGGGCAAACTACTCTATAAATGCTCTGTGGCCCAAGCTTAGAAAAACTTCCTATACAGATATGGTCCATTACCCACCCATTACATTTTTAAAAAGACCTCAGACTTTACTTAACAAGACATGCCCTTGTCAGGACCCTACCTAACTCCTCCATACATTTGTATTTCATCCCTATCATATCTGTATTTGTACTTGTCTCAACCTTTTTTTCACTTTCTAACCTACTTTATCTGGTAAATGCAATCTCTAAATACTAATAGCTCAAATTGTGCTGTTTATGTGCAATGCTACTTGTGTATTTTTATTCTGTATGTTTCTTACTATTTTTATTTATTTATTTTTTTACCTTCTGTATTGGTAACTGTACTATCTTGGAGTGTGAATGTTTTTTATTTACTGTAAATTGTTTTTCTAACTGGAGCTTTTCTCCCTGGGTCTCCACTGAAAATGGGCTACTAGCCCAGATGGACTAACTCGGTTAACAAATGTCAATAAATAAAAATAAATAAGTACTTTTTAAAGTTTCTTGGGCCTTGCTTCCATAATTTTGTGTCATGGCATTAAGCATAATTATTTTTTGCAGTACTGAAATATGATTTCAGGAGTGCATTTGCAAATAGGCATTTTCTCTCATCTTTATCTTAGGAGCTAGAGTCTAAAAATATAAGGAAATACTACAAAAGGCATCTATCAAGAAAGAAGTGTCAAGTCAGTTTTTAAAGAAAACCAAACACATACACAAAAACTAAATATCATAGTGTTGCATAGGTGAAACAAAGGCAGTGGCATGTAACATAACTCCATGAGAAATAGAGCTCATGACACAAAAATATCCATTGTCTATATGAGCAGTGTGATACTGCATTATATACAGAATTCTACATTTACCTTGTCATAGATGCACATGACCATGCACAGAGAGGTTTATGTGACATCCGTTTGGCCAAGCATGCTTCAGGAGGGGGGAACACCACTTAACCTCCCTCAATGACGCAGAGGGTATCAGAGTGCAGCCATGATACTTATACTTTACATAGGTCCCCAGGAAGTGGCATAGATGGTGGGCCCCCCGACCCACATTTATGATTGCAATGTTCTTACACATTATTTTCTGTGAGCTGCACATCAGCACTTGCAGTGAACCTATGCTGCAGTAAAACACCATTATTATGTAACAAGACATAGGAAAGTACCACCATGCAATCTCCAGATGGCTGCTATGACAGGTTTGGTACCTGTTGACATAATACAATTAATTGGGGGCGCAAGTATTTTTGCATATCATTTCAGGGTTTTTGTGTGTGTCATACTTGCTTGTACAAAGAGGTAGGTGTAGATTAACTATATTATTTATCTATATATTGTTAACTTTGTTAATTGGGGAAGCATGTATTTTTGCATTTCATTTCATGTTTTTGTATGCCACACTTGCTACCAGAAAAAAAAATGGTAGGTATAGATTAGATTTATTATTTATCTATATATTTTGATGCACTAGTTCTCTGTGCTACATGAATGCTAGGATGGGAGACTTGCAAGTGTCTTTCCTTCTGTTGGCAGCCATGGAAGATGCTTGCTTCATATAGTATCTGTAGCTGGTGACACTGTCCTCCGTTATGACCCCACTACTGGTGCCTCTGCTGTGTAGAATACTGGGATATCAGAGTCACCCAAGGACTCTACAGCCCATGTACACTGCACAGCCACTGACACACACAACTCAGTGAATGGATGCGACTGTACCACCCCACTGCTAGTCATATGACATTTTTGTCATCAGACTATGTTGGCTTTGGAAGCACAGTAGGACAGCTAGAATTTTTTTTCAGTTTATTGAGTGAAGAGAAATATGCTGACATGTGAGTTAGGCATATCTGTGAGGCATCCCTGATTTTGAGGGATGTCCCACATTTTGCCTTAACATTTTACCTTTTTTCCTCCAAAGAGCTTTACTTTTTGATTTAAATATTGTTTATAGCAGTTTTCACAGGTATTAGGAATATATATGTCTATGTTCCATGTGCGATAATCATCTTGGAAGAAGTCACTATGTGGGAATTATGCTTATTTAAGTACTGCTAGCAAGTAGTGTGTGTCATGACATGCAGTTTTATGCCAGATTTTGTTTTACTGGAATTAGGCATATTTTACTCACCAAACCCACCAGCTTCCTGACCTCTGGTGTTATTATCCACTCTCTTATTCTTTGGAGCTGTCTTTGCCATTGTTCTATAGTCATAAATGTCTGTGTCTCCTGTGGCATATATGCAATACCTGAGACAGGAAGACTATAATGGTTTTCTGTTATTATGTTGTATGAAACTGCACATACAGTAACAATATGATATTTTGGAGCAGGGCATGTATGATAGAGCATCACAGATGTATCCATACATCTGAACTGAGATTTCATCAACCAAAAGACATTCACTATCACACTTTTTCTCAACACATATACTTTTCTGCATGCACACTCTACAGACATTTGAGAACTGCATATAGGCATCCATAGCCATGAATGATATGTAAATATGTAAGTGTTGTACAAATTAAAGTAGTTAGGACCAGGTGCAAAGTGATTAGCTATAGTGTAAAAAAAAAAAAAAAGAGAACATCTCTTTTTTTTCTTTTGACTAAAACCTAAGCACTGTACCACTACATGCAGACGTGGTATAAAGTTTAACAACTGTTTTCTATATTTGTAGCAAGCAGTTTGCTACAATTTAAAAGAATAACTTTTTTTTAACTAAACCATGAGTGCAGTAGTGCTCTGTGCATGCAGGTTATAAACTGTAGCAACTCTTTAGCAGTTCAGTTTAAAAGAAAAAAATATTTTTTTCAATACCATGTATGGAAGGAGTGTCAGGCAAGGCACAAAAACAGGACCTGAATGGCTGGGGGGAGGTCATGCATCTTGCTCTTCAGTGGATGAGCTGAGGGGTATAGACTGTGCTTTAGTGGAAGAGGTGGGGTTGAATGTAAGTGTAGTAAGTCAATCACTTCAATGTAGAGATCAGCTAATTAAAGAGATTTTTTTTATTTTGTTCTTCACTTGAAGAGCTGAGAGGTAGGGGATTGGTTCATTTTACCAGTACAGGCACTGGTAGATCTATTTATGCTTCTGTTTGTACAATTCCATTAGTTGTCATGACTTATGTTTTGACATAATGATATTACTTATTCTTCCTGCATACTCACACACAAGATTTTCTTCAGGTGTGCATCTCTTAGCAAACATGGGCGTTAGGTACACATCTTCCAAATAAATGCATTGTGGTAGTTGCCTGATGTGCTGCTGAAACTCGGGTCATTTTGCCATTAGCCAAGCTTACAAACTGGAAGTTCAGTGAATCCCACCTCTTCCAGATGGCATATATTTTAGCATTATCACTGGGGTGAGCTTTATGGGGTATGTGGATATAGCCAGTGGTATTTAAGATTTGAGAGAAGTGTGAGAACTCGTAGAACAATTCTGAGGTTACATGCCACTTGACTGGCATTCTTGGGAACTTTATGTAGTTCAAAACCAGAAGAATTAATGAAATAGATTCAATCACAGCTGGCTATCTTTGGAAGTGTGGTCTGCATCTTTATATAATCTCTAGTCTCACAACATGACAGTAACAGACTAAAAGATTTGCCCAGGATTAAGAAAGGTACAGTCTGGGATATTCCAGCAATGTCAACCATGTGCTGCTGGAATATCTCAAACACCAGTATCCTCAGTCATAAGCAAACATTTGTTTTTAACTGGTTAAGGTTAACTATGTCATGTCATGAAAGGAGCACAGGGGTACACAAATAGCAGACAATACCACAACTAGTCTCTTATGTAGCTATTACCTGATGAGAATTTTCCTGGTAAGAGTGCTGGTGTAATAGGAGCTCCTCCCCTATTTGTAAAGCTTGCAGTAACAGCTTCTCTGTAAATTAACACATTTGCCTGCATTACAATGCTAGTCATGAAGAGAAGCATATTTACTTTCAGAATGTAGTAACAGAAGTCAGGTTGTGCATACCCAACAGTTATAACTTCATCATGTAAATGTATGACATCACTCTATAGTGATATGGAACTGGGCACATGATGCTGAGTGTCTGTACTTGCATGGGCACATTTTCATATGGATATTATATACAATTGGGGTATCACTTGAGGGCAAAGTCACACAGTCTACAAATATACACAAAAATGTGTCTTTATTTGGTCTTTCTGCAAAGTGGAATTCCCTGTTAATTACAACATTGATAACACTCGTGCTGTGCTGAAAGCCAGTGATGCAAAAGCTGGGAACACACATAGATAGCAATCTGAACTTCGACCACCAAGTGGCCACAGTGGTATTGAAAGTTTTTTTTATGCATATCATAAGTCATGCCTTCATATTCAGGTCTGTGGATTATATAAAAGCAGTGTACTCAAACCTCATCAGAACACTAACAGACTATAATATTCCCTTTTGCACATACATCACTAGACACATGCAGCAGATGGAGATACCACAGGGGTTTCACACCAAAAAAAACACAGGGCCTACAAACCATGCCATGATGTATGTGGATAGACTGAAAGCCATGTCATTGTAATCTGTAGCGTATAGGATGAGGTGATGTGAGGGGCAGAGCCTAGAGCTCCATAAACTAGTATAATAATATAGGAAAATTTTATAATTTTTTAAGTTTAAAACATCAGAAATCTATAGATAAACTACTAAACTACATAAATATCAATTTTGGTGGAGATGTACAAAAGTTTTCCTGTCAAGTAACTTGGAGATATACTGAGTCACTGAATATGAACAACTCAAGGAATTCTCACCCAGATGCTGCTTTGAAAAAAGAACTACAATTGATGACATCTACCTTACAGGAACTATCTTTGAAGATGGATGGCTTTAAAAATGAAGTAGAAAACCTCAAATTAAATTCTCAAAAACAGACTGATACTCTTAAGGAACTATTGCAGCAACACCATACAAAAATAACAAACATAGAGACTTGTCTAAATGACACTGAAGGGAGACTCAAAGAGGAAGAATTCCAAAAAGAATTTCTGCTTAAACAGAATACATGGCTGCTTAACAAAATAGATGACTTAGAAAACACGGAAAGGAGAAATAACATAAGGATCTTTGGTCTGCCTGAAAACACTTAAGGTGAAGACATTATTTAATTCTTAACGACCTGGATTCCTGAATTTTTAGACTTGAAAGAGGGACTTTCATTTGGAATTGAAAGGGCACATAGAGCACTGAGGAAACCTGCTTCTAACTCAGCAAGTACTCCACCTAGATCCATAGTTATAAAATTTCTTTCATTTCTGGACAAGGAACTAATATTAAAAACTGCTTGGAGAAAATCACCCTTAAAATACAGTGAAAGCCTGATAAGGTCTGACAATGATTATTCTTCCAGAATAATAGAACAAAGGAAAAAAGTCTGGCCAGTAATAAAACTGTTGAAATAAAACAACATTAAAGCACAGCTGGCCTTTCCAGCCAAGATAAAAATACTTTTCACCAATGAGATGAGAACCTTTAATGACTTAGAAGAAGCTACTATATTCATCAACAACAACAACATAGTGTCTGTCCCAGAAGAAATGGAATGGATGACTCCTACTCTTAAAAGAATATGATGCTAGAAAGAAGAAACAAAAAACTGATTCCAAGATAGCTGTCCCAAAATAGTACCTCTTACAACTACATCACTCAAAATGTCAACTGATCTGGTACATCACTTTGTCATCTGTTTCTATTTTAAAAAATGAGGCATTCTTAAACAACTGAGAAACAGTAACGATTTATTCAGAATGTTCAGAGAGTCCAGTAATTCTTCACAAACAAAGGTAGGTCAAGATGGTTTACTATTTACATTATACATAAGCCAAACAAAGCGACTTATAATACAAACATAGAAGTTTCTGTTCCACTACTTGAACTCAGTGAATACTTATCTTGTTCATTTTTCATTGATTTTGCTTATAATAATTTAAGTAATTAATTAACTAATTCAACAAGGTACTATTCATCAGAGTTCAGACTCAAATGTAACACATTAACATCATATATAATAGCAGTAACAGTAGAATGTTTAAAAAAAATTGCTGTCATGGAGACTAACGCCTTCTTCAATTAAAGTATGATTTAGAAATGTCATGTACATCCTGGGTAAATAATAGTAGCAAGCTCAATAGTACAAAGTACTAGTACAAGTGTCATGGTTATTCTGTCTAAACATAGTTAATATCAATTATGGCAGGTATCACAGCTATGAGCGCTATTTGATCTATCCTGATATGGTGTGCGTGGATGCAGCCATGTCTGACAACTAGTACAAATGTCATTATTATTCTGTCTAAACATAATTAATATCAATTACGGCAGGTATCATAGCTTCGAGTGCTGTTTGATTAAGCCTGACATGGTGTATGTGAATGCAGCTGTGTCTGGCAGCTATTATGTGTTGCTGTTTTCATCTCTGGGAAGCTGTGGGTTGCGGCTTGTGATTGAGGTTTAATATGATTGTGAATTAGGAAGAGACATTTGGTGTTGTAGCCTGGATCCAGGGGAAGGGAGTGGATAGAACTGTGATTTGGGATATTTTGGCAGAGAATGGTTTGTTTGTATGTCTGCTGAGTGAGAGGTGGGAGGGCTGGAGGAATGTGTTGTCTCTTGTTGTGGCAGCTTGTTGGGAGGTTTTTTTTTTTTGATCTGTTTGCTCTTTGTTCTTTTCCTGGCTGCTGCCTCGCTGAAAGGGAGGGAATTTAGGCATGAAGTTGCAGTGAAGTGAAGCTTTGTTTCAGGTGCATCACGAACCTCTGGTATGCAGTACACAGACACACTAACAGAATAGAATGCTCCCAGGTTGCTGTGATAGCTGAGACAGAGTGACGATAATGCTTAACGGATCTGAGGAGCCTCCAAGATAATTCTCGACAATGGCATTTTTGATTTAAAAAAAATATATATATTTAATAAAAGGGTTGTTTTAAACCACGTGTACACATATTGATAGTCTCCCAACACTTTGTTTAGCTCATTAAGCTGATTCTTAATAAAAAAAATAAATAAGCCCAATTTTATATTTAAAATGTATTTTGGTCCAAACACATTAAGGACTTGCATAAGAGTGGAAGTCTGAGTTATTGTGAAAGACTAAGAGCACTTGGTCTTGTGCAGTACCCTTTGCAGTGGTCTGGGAGGTGAGCTTTCTCAGATGTGTTGTGCATATGAGGATAGCTGATTCTACGGGTGTTTGGGTTGCCAGGAAGTGATGGAGAGTCACTGGATTTCCTTCATAGAAATATCTGTGGGAATGGAGGGTGTATTGAGTGGTTCACTGGCAGAGTGGCTACTGCATGGAACGGGCTGGTAAAATGGAACAGGCCAAATATTGGTTTGGATATTTTAAGAACAGCATGAAAACATACCACATGAACTAGTGAATGATATTCTGGCAAACTGGATGAGCATTGTTGCCCGTGCTTGAAGTACTGATATGTGTATATGTAAGGATGGAAATATACTTATAACAAATACGAAATGAAGTGTCTCATAATTTAAAGTCTATGGACTGTATAAACATGCTTGGAAGGAGCTAATAATAAGAACAAACATTACAGCTTGTGGTCTCTCAAATAACTAAGCAACAGCAAAAAAAAAAAAAAAAAGAACACACAATAGTACAATAGTTATGCAATGTATGATTTTAGTAAATCTAGACATAAAATATATAATCATCATATGAGATGAAGCAGTCTGCTGAATTTAGATATTAAAGACAGGATTTAATAACATGGGCTTGTGTATAATAACACTACTGTCTTAACTTGTCATAAATGACATACGCTACAGTGAACATCAAGGGGAAGCATGATTTTTGTTGTTGTGTCTTTTGGCTTTTCCCAGTTAGGGGTCGCCACAGCGGAACTCTGGTCTGCTAATGATTGGCAGCAGATTTTTATGTACCGAGTTGCCGGCTCTGATGCACAACCTTCAACGAAGGTATGCCCATTCACGCATGTCTCCACGCAGAAGACGCTCTAGCTGAGAATCGAACAGGACAACGTCTTATTGTGAGGTGACAACGCTACCGCAGCACCACCACCGCAGTCTTTTATATAAGTAAATATGCATAACAAGTCATGTAATTGCTTTAACTTGAATTGTAGATTTTGTAACCTATCTTGACCATATATAATACTTAAGCGGTTACAAGATAACTAATGTTTTATACATGACATCAAACTGACAAAGTTCTTCAAAAGAAACAATAGAAGCCTGAACTTTAAATGTCACAAAATGTAACAATCACATTCTGAACAAATAGTATTAAATTGACAATAAACACTCAGTCTGATAACATGGGCTTGAGTATAATAACACTGCTGTCTTAACTTGTTATAAATGACATACACTATATTGAATATCAAGGGAAAGCATGAAGTTTTTCTCATATAAGTAAATGTTCATAACAAGTCATATAATTGCTTTAACTGCAGTTTTGCAACACATCTTGACCATACATAACATTTAAGGTGTTACCAAGGTAATCAAACTGATAAAGTTGTTCAAGGGGAAACTAGGAATGTGTCAGAATGTAACAATCACATTCTGGACAAATAGTATTAAATTGACAATAATCACTCAGTTTAACTGATTATACAAAATAGAAAGTTGCCATTTAAATCTAAAAACTTTTAGTATATGCCATAAAATGGCAGTTTATGAATATGGAAAGGGAACTTGTAATCAATCACAATAAGTGAATTTGTTGTTTCTAACCTGTAATTTCACTCATTTTATAATAAGAAATGACAGATATGAAAATCCTTATGTGTAGGAAATGCATAGTTGACCCGTCTGCGGTATAGCTCCGTAAGGGAAGTGTGTGATAGTTACGGACCTTAGGGTTAGGGAGGGGTTAAGGTAAGTGCATAGATAGATAGTGTATGTAAGGTTTTGTGTAGGTAATGTATGTAAGGTTTAGTGTAGGTTTTTTTTAAGTGTATATGTGTGGAATATTTAGTTTGTTTGGGTATAGCTCCGTTGGGGATGTGTGCAGTAGTTACTGACCTTAGGGTTAGGGAGGGATTAAGGATAGTGCATAGATAGTTGTATATGTGGGGTTAGTGTAGGGTTAGCAGTAGGGTTTTGGTGCTTTAATTTTGGGTTAGAAGTAGGATTTTGGTTAGTGTATGTATGTGTTTTTTTTTATTGTGTTTAGGTAGGTAGTGTGTTGTGGGTGGTGGGTTGGCCGACTATGACGTTTCGTGGTTTTAAATTTCATGCTTTAGTATGTTTGACATATTTGTGGTTCGCTCTTTGTTTCATGCTATTTGGATTCAGGTTTTTCGTGTTTTGAGCGGATAAAGTAGACCCGAATATGTTAAATAACTGTGTGCTATAATCTTTACTGAGGTTTTATATATGATACATACTACTTTACTATGATTGAATTGTTTGTCATCTATCTTTCATGTAAATATTAATTGCTTATACAGTAAGTAGACATTTATATTGTATTAGAATTCTGTCCAATCTAGAATAGTACTATATCTGTTCAAAGTAATATAAATATTGCTTATTCCTATTACAAATATTCTCCATATGATAATTCAATTTATGGAGCTCAGGTGTTCTGGATTGTCAAGGTATGAGTGATAATCTGATGGATTTAGGTTTATCCATCAGATTAGGAATGAATTTCATTCCATGGCTTGTGCGAATCTTAGTTTTGTTCATAGGTTGGTACTAGGCTATCGGCCCTAGGGCCTTTATAAGCCTAGCCATAACAATTCCCTGGCTATTTCTTCCCAGAATATTTATTTCCCTGGTCCCCTGTCTAGCAGGGCAACTGATGTGATCCCTGGAGTGAATTTCCTATCTCCCATCCAATCATCAAGGTTCCTTTTGAAAAGGGCCAAAGAGGCACTCAAGCTTGACATGTATGGGCAGTCTATTCCAGAGTATGAGGAGTCTCTGGATCAAGAACCTATCCCTTCAGCATGTTTTATTCATTGTGATGGTCATGTTTAGATCCCTGGAGCGTGTGGCTCTGAGGGATTGGGAATTCTTTAAGTGGAGCATGTCCAACAGCTCTAGGTTTGACATGGCATTTTGTTAAGCAGAGATCACCTCTGAGTAGGAGATATGCAACAGAGTATAGCTGTAGTTTTTTTATAGGGCATCTGCTTTAGGCCTGTGATTCTTTTAGTGAGGTATTTCTGTGGCATTTCCAGTTGTTGCAGATGTCTTGTGAGGTACATACCAAATGCATTGTATTCTATAATGGGTCTAATGAGGGATGAGTACAGTGGGACAATGACTTCCTTTTTTCTGGATGAAAAGCCCTTAGTGATGAGGTGTGCCACATAGGATTTTCTGACTGTTGTGGTGATGTGGTTATCGAAAGTGAGACCACTGCCCACCTGTGTCCCTAAGTCCCTTATCACACTTCCAGTGTTTAGTGTACTGCCACTTGTATGGTAATTCATGGGTACATGTTTTTTCCCAAAGGTGCTAACTATGCATTTCTTGGCATTTAGCTTGGGCCCATGGCTCTCGCACCAAGTATCTGTTTTTGTAAGGCCCTTTTGTAGAATATCCACATCATTTGGGGATTCCATAATGACTCCCAGTTTGCAGTTATCTGCAAACTTTGCTAGCCAGAGTCCCTTAGTGCTGTGGCCTGTACTTCAGAGAAGTAGATGCCAAACAAGTGCCGTCCCAGGACTGAACCCTGAGGTATTCCACTTGTGTGGAGATGGACTGAGTCAGCTACTTTTACAGTGTGGGTTCTGTCAGTAAGCCAGTTGGCAACCCATCGAGTAACGTAGGGATTAATGCCCAGCTTAGTAAGTTTATCTATGATTTCAAAGTCGAGGGGGTGGTGTCGAAGGCCTTGGCAAAGTCCAGATAGGCTGTGTGGACCGCCTTACCCTCATCCACGGCTCTGGAGACTGGATAAGGCTGAGGAGGCAAGATTGGCCCTTTACAAAACCAAACTGGGTGGGGTCCAGTGTTTGAAGGTTGCCAATGTCTTTGTTTATAAGTTCCATGATAATGCATTCCATAGCTTTGCAGATCAGCCTTGTCAGACTGACGGAATGATAGTTCCTGGGATCCAAGGTGGATCCCTCTTGTGGAGTGGGATAACTGTAGCTGTGCACCACTCACTGGGCATGAAGCCTAAGGTGAGGCTATGATTAAACATGACACTTCGGTGAGGTTCCAGTTAATTTTGTAGTTCATGTAGTACACAGCCCAGGATGTTGTCTGGTCCCATGGGTGCTGTATTCTTAGCTTTGGAGAGTGTTTTTCTACCTGTGTGGCCATGATTACTGGAATTTGGCAGTCTTTTGGTATTGAGATGGGCCCTTTAGGGGTGATGGGATGAAGTTGGCACTTAATCAAATTGCAGGAAATTGGCAATATCCTTGGGATCAGTATATTTAATGCCATTCTGTTGTAGCTCAGAGCAGATCTAACCATTGGCATTTAGATTCTTGACATAACTATAGAATGCATTGTGGTTGTCCTTGGAATCTTTGGCAATTTTATTTTCATAACTAGCTTTGGAGGATTTTATGAGGGATCTCAGCTTCTTACTGAGGCTGGTAAGGGAGTAGTTTGTATCCTGGGAGTTTCCTCTTTTCTGCAACAGTTTATTCCTTCTGTTGTATAGTTTGTTCACAAAAAACATTTTTAGTATACCTGACCAAAACATTACTTTATTTTAAACACTCAAAGTATAAAACTGATAATTTCCTTTAAAAGTTCAAATATATACTTATAGTTATCAAAGGAAAATGTTTAATAGTCACAATAAAACAAAAAAATACATAATCTAAATAACCTAAGATAGATTTAACTTCATCTTTAAATACCAATGGCTTAAACAATCATAGCAAGAGATGAAATCTACTGAAATATTTAAAACTGAACAAAGCACAAATTGTCTTCCTTCAAGAAACTCATTTAAACACAAATGGCAATTACAAATGGAATCCTAAGGAATATATGATATTGGCACAATCCACTTATAAGACAAAGACAAAAGGGGTAAAATGTGATTAACCCAGAAATCATTTATAAGTATGAAAATAAAGAAGGCCTTATGGCATTAGTAATAGTTAAATATAATAGAATATAGACCCTAGCCAATCTGTACTGGTTCCCAGGCATTAGATAAGGAACTGTTAAAAACACTTGGATTTAATTTCCAATAATTATAAAGCTTTGGAAAAACTAAAAATTAATACCTTGGCCACTTATCCCAAGTATCTGCATAATTTATCCACAAGAATCAAAATACAATCAAAAGCTAATAACATTAAGAGTATCTTCTAAGAAAAGAAAGGGGAAATGTCTCAGATATAGGTCACATTCTTGATGCCTATAGAAATCACTATATGGAACATTTCCAAAAAGAAAATATACATATCGATCAATTAAATCTAGATGAAAAATGCTCTAATATAAAAAAAAAAAAACAGAAAAATTAACACTAGATCTGCAAGCACCCATATCCTACAAAGAAATTACAGATACAATAAAAGAGGATAAAAATAATAAAGTTCCAAGTATCGATGGTATAATTCTGGAAATATATAAACTTTTTCCTTCAAAAATACTATCTCTCTTCCACAACACTATATTAGAAATTCAGTCACAAGCTTTATTACCACCCTCTTGGAGATATTCCTTAATCACACCAATCCTAAAGAAAACAAATCCCCAAACCTCTGTACCTCATATAGACCTATGTCATTATTAAATAATGACTATAAGATATTTATGACAATATTAACAAACAGAATGACAATGCCACTATCCAAAACAATAAATAATGATCAAACTGGATTTATATATCATAGCCACACATGACAATATTAAAATGATAATTTATCTTATAGATTGTTAATAAAGAAACACTTATAATTAGGTTAGATATAGATAAAGCATTTGATTCCCTAAATTGGGACTATTTATTCAAAATTCTGGTGTTATTTGAATTGTCTCCTCCTACTAAAGAATATATATATATATATACAAATAATTTAGCTTATGGTAAGCTAGGTCCTTCCACCTCTGAATCTATACATATAACAAAGGGTACTAAACAAGGATGTCCCCTGTCACTGATTCTATTTGCTTTGGCTATTGAAATATTGGCAGATTCATTACGTAACAATACAAAAATCAAAGGAGTAGATGTTTATGAACAGTACAATGCTAAAGTAATGCTCTTTGCTGATAAATATTATTAACATTATCCAATACAAAAGAGACATTAGAAGAATTAGATATTTTAACTGACACGTTTTACATGACTTTAGGACTCCATTTTAATAAATCAAAATGAAAATTTTTATTTTTAAATAAAAAATGAATTGCAGACAGGGGAATCACATTATAGAGAAACACAAATCTACCTTAAAATATCTAGGAATTGAGTTATGCAAGGATAATAAGGCATTACTCTAAAAAAATACAATAATATCAATACGATTAAAATCTCTGTGGAAAAGTAGGACAAAATAATATTAACATTTGAAGATAGACTACAGTTAATAAAAATGGTTTTACTACCCAGTATTCTATATATAGCTTTGGCAATACAACTGTTACCAGAAAGGAATATACTCAAAGAAATAAACTCATGCCTAATAACATTTTTATGGCTTCCCAAAAGAAGCAGAATAGCTTAAATACATCATATCAAATCACGGAAGCAGGGAGGATTAAACTTTCCTGATATAGAAACATACATAAAAGCATCAGTATCTAAAACAATCTCAGACTGGATAAGTCCAAATTATTCTGCAAATTGGAAAGCATTACTAACTGTAATGTCAATAAATGAATTTGATTTACAAAAAAAAAAAAAAAAAATCAAATAAATAAAAAAACTATTTGTCATGGCACATATGTATTAGTATGCAATATAACATAACTAAGCCCACTAAAACTCGTATGATTAATTATTACATTGACTCTTTTAGGAACATTATTAATGCAAATATAGTTTTAAAAATCTGGTTTGATCTTTTAACACCATTCATAGTTACAAAGAGCTATTCACATAAAATATACAGAGAAATAATTAATTCCTGGGGACAGAAAGGATTTGTTTGTTGGTTTCAATGTATCAAAAAAACTATAAGTTCTGGATATGCAAACAATAGAAACAACATATAAAATTCCACAACAAGATTGGCTAACTCTGCAAAGCATTCTGACATATTCACAAGATTTATGCAGAATAATTAGTAATTCTTCATTTAAAGAAATACCTAAACTTATGAAATACGTATATGAAATCATATATAATGATTATGACATGGGAAATAGTATTTCAAAATTTTACAAGATTTTGATAAATTATAAAACAACACCCAAATCCTCATATGGGAATTATATAACAGGACACTCATTACAGCTAACTGAAGAAATTAAATCAAATATTTTATTATCAATAAAACATACGTCCTTTACATGATACTAGAAAGTTTTTAATTGGAAATGCTTGCACAGAGAATTCTTAACTCCAGCTAGAATTATTAAAATTAATTCTTCCACAAAGGGAGTATGTTGGAGGTGTGAGCAAATAAACAATGCAGATTGGAATCACATTTTTTCAACTGTGTTAAAATTAAGCCATTTTGAAATGGTATTAAAAACTTTTTACAAGCTTTATTTAATGAATCGTTTAACTAATCTAAAGCTCTAGTATTATTAAATGTGTACGAAGGTCCTCATTTAAATGAGTCAAATATGTATCTAGTATGGATAATACTTGCAGTCTTAAGAAAGTGTATAACAAGAAGATGGAATACAAACACAATACCAACTTTGGAAGACTTCTACAGCATACTGAAGACCACAGCATTGTTGGAAATTAAAATTAAAGAATTAAGGATTCATCCTAAACCATTTATTAACAATCCATGGAAAAAGTCTTATCATTGATTGATATGTTACAATAACTGAGCAGACACACTCTGATAACTGGATTGTTGTACCTAAAAAGTAATTGTATATATTCAGCACTGTTATAGTGTCAGGCTGATGTAAATAGTGTACATAGTTATTTAAGATGTTATATACAAATGCTATGGAATTTATTCAACTGTATTTGAAAAATAAAAACATTTTTAGGAAAAAAAGGTGAGGTGATCTCTGCCAGGCCTCCAGGACAGTCTTTGAACTTGCCCTGGTGGGAGTAGGGCACATCCACAAATCAGATATAAGTGATGACATCATCAGTGTCTGGTGATGATAATATGGTAATAGCAGTGTCCCACATGCTGGTGTAAAGGCTCTCTATAATGTCAAGCAACTACACCCCCCCAGTTGACTGCAGTGAGAACAGAACCTCTACCTGTCAATGTGCAAAGAATACAGAGTTCTGTATTTAAGGCAAGAGTCACAGCTCAAGCTTGAATTGAACTATCTCAGACAACACTTCATAGCTGATGGCATCAGCAGTGTCTGGTAAGGAGAATATGGTAATAGCAGTGCCCCACAAGCTGGTGTAAAAGGCTCTCTCTAATGTCAATTAACTGCACAAACACACACACAACTGGCTGCAGTGAAAACCAAACCCCTACCTATCTGAGGTGTGCAGACTACAGGACTCTGTATTTAAGGCTAGCACCACAGCTCAAGTCTGATTTGGACTGTTTCAGACAACACTTTACAGCTGATGACATTAGCGATGTCTGGTGAGGAGAATATAGTAATAATAGTGTCCCATTTGCTGGTGTAAAAGGATCTCTAATGTCAAGCAACTCCTCAAACACACACATTCCAATTGACTGCAGTGAGAACAGAACCCCTACCTGTCTGTGGATAGGCTACAGAACTCTGTATTTAAGGAAAGGGACACAACTCATGTCTGACTTTGAGTGTCTCAGGCAATACTTTAGAGCTGATGACATCAGCAGTGTCTGGTTTGGAAAATATGGTAATCATGTCCTACATGCTGGTGTAAAATGATTTCTCCAATGTCAAGCAACTGCACAAACACCCCCCCCCCCATTGACTGCAGTGAGAACAAAACTTATACCTATCTAAGTACACAGGCTATAGAGCATAGCACTTTACTCAAGCAGCATAGCACAAGTCTGACTTTTACAAGGCTGCGGGATAACTTATAGTTGGCATCAGCTGTGGATGTTAGGGAGGAGATGTTGGGAGGCCTGCATGAAATGGATGTGTAGGGAGGTGCAAGTGTCAAAATACTGTCAATCCATGGCACTGGAGTGGTAACTGTAGAATACACTTATGTTCTTCTGGCTAGATAGAGGCACAGAAACACACACACGCACACTCACACTTAAACAGAACCCCCCTACATATCTAAATACATATGCTGCAGAGCTCAGTACTTTACACAAGCATCATTATGCAGGTGTGACTTTTACAAGGCTGCAGGACAACTTATAGTGAATGACATCAGCAGTGGATGTTGGAGAGAATATGTTGGGAGGCCTGCATCAGTTCATAGGTTCATAGGATGCTACTAGGCTAAAGGCCCTAAGACCTTTATAAGCTTAGCCTTCTAAAAACCCAAGTACCCTTATTAACCATAGTTAGATGGCCATTGATAGCAGAGTAGTTTTGTAATCAGCACTAACTGCCCTGTCCATGAAGTACATAGGTGCCACCCCTGGACTGGATTTACAGTCACCCATTCAGTTGGCAAGGCTGTGCTTGAATAGGGTCATTAAGGAGCTCTGCTTGACATGGATTGGGAACCTATTCCAGAGGAGTGCCATTTGCTGGATGATACATCTGTCTCTCCAGCATGTTCTGTTTGTCACAGGCTAGATTGGGATCCCTGGAGTAAGCTATTCTTGTCCAGCATTTCCATTAGGGCAGTGTCTGAGGCTTCTGTGTAGGCCAGGCACAGTCTGCCTCCCAGCAGTCTGTATGATACTGAGTACAGTGAGAGGGCTTTTAGTCTTTCCATGTATGAAATGTTTTGGAGGTCCTGGATTCTGTTCATCAGAATCTTCTGCGGTCTCTTAAGTACATCAAAAAAGGGATCATTGTACTCAGTTATTTGTCTGATAAGGGTACAGTACAGCGGACCTATGACCTCTCTTGTCTTTGATGTGATGCCCTTATTTATGAGGTGCACAATGTAGAATGCTTTTCTTACAACTATGGACACATGGTGATTGAAGTTTAGATTGATATCAACCTGTGCTCCCAAGTCTTTCACCACAGAGTTTGAGTTAGAGGGGTGCTATCTATATCCTAATTAGCAGGGGCTACTTCTTTGGCAAAGGGGACAATGAAGTATTTTTTTGCATTATGTTTCCGTCTGTGAGTTTGGCACCAGTCATTTGTCTGTGCCAGCCCTTTCTGTAATATATTTACATCGTTGGGGACTTGATATGCTTGCACCCAGTTTACAATCATCTGCAAACTTGGTAGGCCACAGGCCAACTACATTTGCTTGGACTTCAGAGTAATAGTTTCCAAACAGTAGAGGACCCAGTAGAGATCCTTGTACTCCACTGGTAACTGGTGTACTGGTGGAGGTGGACTCTCCAACTTTGACAGTGTCAGTGAGTCAGTTGGCTACCCATCTAGTAATGTATGGATAAGTCACCAGAAGGAAGATTTTCTCTATGATACCTGAATGGGGATTGTGTCAAATACCTTGGCTAAATCAAAATAGGTGGTATGTACTATTTTTCCCTCATCCAGGGCTTTGATGGCATAATCAAAGAAGTCCACCAGGTTTAATAAGCATGATCTACCCTTGACAAAAACAAAGTGGGTCAGTCAAGAGTTTGAAGGTCACCTATACTCTTGTGGATAAGGTCCATGATGATTCTTTACATAACCTTGCAGAAAGGCTGATTAGGTTTATGGTTCAATAGTTCCCGGGATCAGTTGATAGATGTGTAGGCATGTTCAGCTGTGAAGATAGTTTTAATTCTGCATGTTACCAGATTGGTGCGCATTGCATATCACACAAAATGTATTAATTTATATATTGTACTCGTATTGATATATTTGTGAACAAGTGCATGGGGATAGGCAATACATGGCTGCATTGTAAATATGTGAATATTGTTAAATAGGGCCTTCAGTTTGTTGTGTTTCCATGTGCAGTTTCATGTCATGAAGAGTAAATGGACAGTAAACAACACTAATACATGCTAATAGTGACTTTGGATAGCACAGTTGTGAGCAGTGGGTTTGCGTGATAGCTGGCAAAGTGTTTGCACATGCAATATACACAATTCCATTACTTTCCCTATTTGCACATAGTTAATCAGTACAAAAATGGTAGCCTCACTGCTAAAATTCTGAGATTTAGCATTGAGTGTGTGAAACAAACCTGCCGCCTAGCTGACTCTATGGCAGTAGATGTAAAGGCATTGATACATTTCTTTTTTAGTCCAGATGATACTGGGTTTGAAACCAGGTGTATGTATAATATATATATATATATATATAAATGTTAATGATAATACAATGACAGCATGTGTTGCTCTGTGTTGACACAGTGTAATGGGGTTAAGTGGCATAACTGCAGCATTGTAGAGCCATTCACCATCTGTAAGCATTAGTACAAGATGCCAAACTCAACTCGAACATATAAACCAAAAAGTGAAGAGATCCATTAGTTTTTCTGGTAGTTATGCATGTTGTGTGTGATTCTATGTTTTGACCAGATTATACTTATTAAAATGGGGTAGATAGGAAAGTGTTGAAATAGGGAGCAATCAGGGAAAAGAACAAAGGGATAGCAATACAGGAATGTGCATGAGGGAGGTAGGTAAGAACCATAACTATCCATTTCTTCAATAGTGTAAACTGAAAATATGTTCAGAATATTAGCTGAATTTGAACAGTCACCTCCAGAAAGCGGGGTGAAAACAATGTAATCATCTTGTATAACTAATTGGACTGAATCTAGTTTGTCAAGAAGATGTGTGCAAAATGGTAGCTATGTATGGCACAATATTTTTTTTGTGGAACAGGTGCCCATTTTTTTTTAATTCTGTAAGAGAGGAATGCTGGGTAAGGGATGCTGGTATTTCTGCGTCAGATAAATTGGGTAGGTGAGGAAGCAAATGCAAAATATCAAGATAAGACACAGGGACAGTGAGGGACACAAAAGGTTGGGGGCTGCCATGACTGAGGTGAGGGAGGGGACAACCCAGGGTCATGTCTGTAAAACATGGAGATAGTGAGAATCTACTCCTTACCACTGGACTGTCATCACTGTTCCCTTACTCCGCTGGCAGCAGGAGTGCTTGACATCTTTTCCTCCTCTTGTGTACCATGAGGGAGAGCAGTGTCTCCACCTGGCTTAGGCATACACCAGTGGCGAGGTGCACAATCCTATGTACCAACCCTGGCATCTCATGGCAGGTAATGAAATCCCCACCTCTCAAACTGCTCCTGGAGGGTACCACAGCACCAGCTGCCAGGGCAGTATTATATCAGGACACGGGTAGTATAGGGGTAGCAAAGGCAGTGCTGCCATATTGGGTCCCAGAAATGCTGGGCATCGGTGCCTGAACTGGTGGAGTTGGGGCAGGCTAATCTACTGGGGCTGCCCCTGTGCTCTGAAGCATTTAGTGATTTATTACAGATGGATGACATGGAGACAATTTGATAACACATAATAATAAAAAAAGAGAGATAAGGATTGATGTGAGAGAAAAAAAGAGATAAAATGAATATCATCATATGTCACATACAATGCATTAACACAATCTTATAAATATTTTATCTGATGTATTACATTTAAGTGTAGTTCCTAACAACTACACACTATAACTACAGATTTCTGAAAGTAATCCTTTAAATTTACATATATTGCACAAAAGCTTGTCCCAGTCATACATCTAGGTATGCTATTTTATCTTTACTGTAACTAGACGTAAAACTCAGGAAGTTAGTGCTATCATTAAACATTTCTAATAGACCCTGTAATTCAGCTTCTGTTCCTTGAAACAGAATAAATATATAATCTAAAAAAACGTGTATAAAACAATATATTTTCTTTAAAGTCTAGATTATTAAGCACAAATGACCTTTCCCAATACGCCATTACTAGATTTGCCAGACCTGCTCCACATGGAGAGTCCATTGCCACTCCAATTTTTTGGTGGAAAATATCATTATTAAACATTACATAGTTATAAGAAAGAACTGTATCTATCAGTTCTTCAGCTAGTTTAATTTCACTAGTAGGCGCATCCAAAATTCTTAGCATGTATGAAACCCATTCAATTCCAACCTCATGTGGAAGAACTTCTATGGCAACTTAGAACGAATGCTTGTCAAGTTCCAGGCATTAATGAAATGAGCTCCATTATGTGTATTCTAAGGTTAAAAAATTTAGAAAGGTAATAATAGTGAGTGTTAGTAGGGTGCACATTGTATTAAAATATAACATATAAATATAAATATATAAAAATAATAATAAAAATAAAAATAAAAATAAAATAATATTTATACAAAAATAATATTTAAAAATAATATCTATTTAAATATTTTTAAATATTTTTAACATTACAAGTGATTAGTAGGGTAACAAACAAATAAATAAATAAAAAAATAAATAATTAGGCAACCAGACAATTAAACAAAAAGTTTTTATTGCTTGAGGTGGATTTAAACATATAACAGTTCCACTGTATAAACTGCATTTTAAAGGATATTGGATCAAATAGTAGCCACAAGTACATACGAGTATACACACACAAGTTCATATTTAGTTTTATGTATATATTATATATATTTCTTATATAGATATATATATATATATATATATTTTTATATAGACATTTTTTATATATATTAACATTTTTATATACATATATATTTATTAAAATATTTATTAGGTATATGATATTTAAAAGTTTTGCATGATGTATAAATTGCATTAAAAGATTGTGTTATTTATAGGGAAAGATGTTTTTAGTTTTTTGGCATATGCTTTTAAGACACTAATTGGATAATGAATGTTAATTATGGCCACACTATAAAGGTGGCCAACTGATGCTGTTTGAAGTTTCTGAAGAAGTTAAGGCATTTGACTTTGACAAAAAGTGTATGATATTTTAACGCACTTAAAGAAATAAAATAAAATCAAAAATCAAATAGAACTGCGTGTGGAGAGTTGGGATTCGTGTTCCTGCTTTTGGTGAAGTTCGTTATATCCTTTCTTAATATTTCCTTTTGTGACACCACCTCTGACTCCTCACCTGCAAGTGGCTGTGGTGACCTTGCCCTTGGTTCTGGGATGCCCCTTCCCCTGGTTGATACTGCTGAAGCTGTTTTCTCAGGATGATGTTGTGTAGCATGGGTCCTACGGTGAATATT